>NC_092333.1:28715769-29022692 GCF_046630445.1 Rutidosis leptorrhynchoides
GTGATATCGTCGGTCAAACTAGACGGTCAAACGTTGTGTAAAACTCTTTTCGGAAATATAAATCTCGACAATTTGGATTACTTATCATGTTGGTAAGTTTTAATTTATGTAAATATTAATCTTATAAGTATAGAACGATCGAAAAAAAATGCGGGTCAACTTTAGGGTTTTTGCTTATCGTGTCGGAACCATATAGAAATTAGAGTTTAAATTTGGTCGGAAATTTCCGGGTCGTTACAGTACCCATCCGTTAAAGAAATTTCGTCCTCGAAATTTGGTAGAGGTTGTCATAAATAACCATAGGAATGTTTTCATGACGAATATGAGGTAATAATGAAATTTTATCATTATTGAAAGATTTAGATAAAACGATTTGGTTATGTGAGACGCACGAGCGAAGCTATCACAAAAAAAAAATGAAATGAGTAAATATGGAATCGTTTTTAATCGATGACGTGGTTTAGAATTGATTTCCGGGATTTAAGGGATTTAGGAAAAATCTTACGTAATAAGATTTGGTTATTCGGCGATCAGAATCTTCTTTGATTTAATGCGGTAATCTGTTTCGATTTCTCTGTCGGATATTTCACTATAAATCCACCCCTTCGTTTCCTTATTTTTCACAACTCGCATCTTCTACTCTTTCTCCTTAATTCCTACTTTAAGGTATCCTTTGAAATGCTTCATCCCGTTCTGATTTTTGTTATACTTCTAACTTTTATATCTTTCATTCTTCTCTTCCATCTACCGCCAGAAGAATCTATTCACTTTTATGATTTTCTTGGAATTATAATGTTTCTAATTCTCCCGTGTCTTTACGTCGCCATACGTATTGATATACATGGTTTGTAGTTTCTGGGTGGTTGTTGGGTTTGATATCTTTCCTTATACTTCGATGCTCCTGCTTCTGTTTTCCATAATCATTGTCATCCATAGTTAATATTCTCTCCTATTTGCTGTGATCTATACCCCAATTTCTATTTTGGGACTTTGTCCCTTCGTTTCTTCTTCCCGTCCTTGAGTCAAGCGATCAATAGTTCGGAATTCGTAGGTATAAAATTTGGAATGAACCTAGCTATTGGTTTTAGAATAAAATTGTAATGGCACGATCTTGATTCGTTAAATTACTCGAATATTCCGGAAAAATAGAACTATCAAGGTGATACGTTCTAATATGTTTGGAGACTTGATAGAATGTAAGAGCCGTGTAACATGGCACATGATGACGGTACTGTGAATCATCACATTCCATTAGAAACTTAACATGACTTACTGTAATATAATGAAGTTGATCAAGTTTCATTATATTATACTAATTCATGTATCAGTTCCCAACACTACTTCAAAACATTCCTATTTTAAACTTGAAGGTTTTAGAACTTAGAAACTAACACAGTTTCTTTTATATTGTAACGCAGATATTACGGAGAAATACATGATTTTGGATAAGAACAGTTGTGAGAATATCTCCAGAAATATGGAGGATATGTATAACAAAAGATATGAAGATATCTTATAATATCTAAGATAAGATGATGATGAAGAATATCATCGGGAAAGGTTTAGGATAAGGGGTAGGTTTTTTTTTTTTTTTTTTTTTTTACTAATGGTTTCAGCAAGCACTGAATCGTTTGAATCTTTTGAAAGCAGATTCAGTTCTTGTGATTTATCTACATCCTCCTTCATACTTTGCTCAATCCGTTTTCCAGTTCCAACTCTCCTCTTTTTCTAAGCTTTACCAATACAATGTACTTCATCATTAAACTTTTGACTGTTAAAGTCGTTTACAGTTTTTTTTTTTTTTTTTTTTTTTTTTTTTTCTGCTTCTTCAGCATTTCAAGAACTACTTCATAGTCCAGGATGTTTTTCAGAACTTCACATTCGAAAAATGTAATTCTTAGGGATAGTCGTTCTCGGTATAACTGGGAGAATTTCTACGAGATTTTCAAAATACTGATTGCGGGTTTCGCCAAAGAGATAACGAGTTGCTGGTACGTCTGCTGATGATGTTGTGAAAAAGGTTCTCCGATAACAACGTCGAAAGGACAAAGTATAAATATCGAGATTATAATAGGAGTAGTCTCACTGAGAAGTCGAAGTGGAGCTGTGACAAAATTAGCTTCTTGAAAAGGAATCGTATGATTGTTTTTGATAATGAATGATAAGGAATTCGACGCGGATACGTTTTAACTATAACTTCGGTTTCGAAAATTTTTCAGGTGCATCACTGTATGCATAAATCTTTCTTCCGTAAACGAGGTGCGGCTGGTTCAACTTCTCGATCGAGGTGTTTTCAAGAATCATGAAAAGATTTGAATGAGGATTATAATTGTCGAAGTACAAATGAGGTTTAGGATGAAATCAAGTGGCAAAATTGAAGAATTGTTTAGTTTCATATGTTATAATCAACATTTTATTTCATTTTAATTGTCCAATGTTTCTTCTTTATGCCACTTGTTGGATTTGGATAGGTAAAAAAAAATTCAAATATGAAATTTAAATGGAAATGGTTATTCTGGGGTGAACGGATACGTATATCGATGGTTGTAAGTAAAATAACAAATGACCGTTGAATCAGATTCAAGAATGTACAATATAACTTATTAATGTGAATTCTAAATATTCCTCGGGTACTACCCACCCGTTAAAATATTTTCATCATTATTAGTTTGTACGAAGGAATTTTTAATTACTATCTTTATGAAAATATACTTACATATATATTTTCTTCAGAGATAATCATAGATTTAATGAGTCAATAAGATAATAAACTCATTTGATTTATCGTTAATTCTAGATTACATAATCTCTAAGACTTTAGAAATTACATAATCGTCATACGATACGTAAAGCGAAGATAATCGATGTAGAACGATATATAGAACGAAGATCATACTCGAAGTACAGATATTGAGTCGTGTGATGTTGATATTCGAGAGACAGATTGTGATGTTGAGATTTTGGGGGTGACAAGAGTACTGTCGGCGTTGATGATGGTGGTATAGATTATGCTGCTGGTGCTGCTGCTGGTGTTTGTAACCTTCGCACCGTATTTTCTAAAGCCACTACCCGAGCGCGAAGCTCGTTGACTTCTTCTATTATACCGGGATGATTGACGGTTGGAACGAGCGAATGAACAAGATTCGAAATATGGGATAGTATGTAATCATGACGAGATACTCTAGAAATGAGCGAGAAAATGGTGTTTCGAATAGGTTCACCGGTAAGTGCTTCAGGTTCATCGTTAAGAGGACAATTTGGTGGATGGAATGGATCACCTTCTTCTTGCCTCCAGAGATTTAGTATATTACGAACCCATCCCCAATTCATCCAAAATAGATGATGGGAAATTGGTTGATCCATTCCGGTGACGCTGTTCTCGGAGCTCGAATGGAAATCCATATCGGCGTAGCTATCGAAGTCGGAGGAATTCGAACTGGATGAAGAATCCATCTTGTATAGTCGGAGAAGTGAATTTTTGGTTTGGAATAGATTATAGGAGTTGGGTTTGGTACTCTTCAATACATAATTTACATATGTATATATAATATCAAAATCCCATGAATTACGGAGAATCTTTGAAATACGTCAGGCAATGTCTATAGTAACAGATACGCTAAGATATGAATTTTGTCTATACACTATCGATGCACTAAATGCAGTAAGACGTGTCTAGACTTAAGAATGATAAGCAGGCAGTTCCCTAAGGATGATAAGCAGATGATTTCCGACTAGGATTGATAAGCAAAACTTTTGACAGGCAGACACGGTCAAAGTCCAGACTCACTTAATGTATCCTAACAACTACTAGTTAGACACACTAATGCAAGGCCTGGTTCGCTAAGACCAACGCTCTGATACCAACTGAAAGGATCCGAAACTAATCATCCGGACATCGTCCATATAGATTAAAAACGAATTACAATAGTTGATAACATCGCGAGGTACTTGACCTCTATATGATACATTTTACAAACGTTGCATTTATTTCTTAAAGGCAATCTATTATTACATCGAGAGTTGACATATTAGCCTAACATTTTATAACAACCAAATGATCTAATCTGCCATTTTCATAACAATAGTCTTTAATGAACTTCAATGACTCGAATGCAACGTCCTTGTATCATAGCTTAAATGGTCCCAAGTAGTATCCTTAACATGAGCTAATGCACAGCGGAAGACTTAATTCGTACCTGAGAATAACATGCTTTAAAACGTCAACATAAAGTTGGTGAGATATATAGGTTTGATGCTAGCAGCGTTATAACAATGGACCACAAGATTTCGTATATAATCATTTCAATAAAAATATTCTAAGTGGTTGAGCACTTGGTAACCATACTTAACATTTAATCACGTCGCATATTCCCTTTATTATGAAATCTTACTACACCGTACCAAGGTGTAGTCACGAAACGAAGTACTGTGCAACCGTTGAATACTGGTCGTCCAGTCCGGTTGGGGTTGTCAGGCCCGATAGATCTATCAACAGGATTCGCGTTTACAATACCGCTGTAAATATTAGTTACCAAGCTACAGGGAAGTATGCCAGTGGTACAACTCAACGTAGAATATATTTTTCAGTTACTTGTGTCCATAGCGTAAAACATAAAATACATGTATTCTCATCCCGAAATATTTAGAGTTTAAAAGTGGGACTATATACTCACTGTTGTCTCGAAGATATATATATTTTTGACTTGGTCTTCCGGTTGATATCACGAACCTATCCATATATAATATATCAATATATTTTCATTTTAAACAAACATCTCGTATATATATTTATAATACTTTTAATACTTTGAATAATTCCTTAGTCCGTAGTTAGCGTTTCGATGTTAGTAATTCAATTTTAATGGTTCATTTTTAGATGTTTAATATACCCGCAATAAATAAACCCCCAACGAAATAAATAAAACTCCCATAAAACCCCATCGTATATGTGTTGGTCGAGATTAATCTTGACCCATGGTACCGGTGTTGTCAAATGACGTGTTGCGTACATAAAGTACCGGTGTTGTCAAATGACGTGTTGCGTACAATCATGGGATCTTATGATTAATCTTCTCGTGTTGTTTACGGGTGATCCTGAACCATATGAAATTGAATTATGAGTACATATATATAAAATATCATGTTATCTTAGAAATATGTGATTTATATCTTTTTTTCCAATTGATCCCGTAGTTGAAATGATCTAGGATAACCAATTTTGTTTCGGTCATAGTTTCTTCGTTACAAGTCCGTTTTCGTTGATTCAAATTGCCATCTTCTTGGATCGAGTTCTTCTTTAAGACTATGAACTGTAAATACCTTGGTTTGTATTCAAAATCATACGGCATAAGTGAAACATTAGTGAAACATATGAAGTTAAACATTTTGTTACAAAAAAAAAATCATTTAATGACCATTTTTCTAAAAATACTTATACTTTGAAAAACCAAGTTTTACCTTATTAAATTAGCATATATTTAAGTTATATTACAGGTCTTGAAGTATTTTAAAAGTTAAGTTAGAAGGATCTATTTAGTTTGCAAACAAGTTTGAAAACATTCAAACTATGTTCTTGTTGTTAAACTTTTGTACCACAAAATAAGATAGCTATATATATATGAATCGAACAAGGTTATGAACATAGATTCTACCTCAAGTTCCTTGGATAAGTTTGCTGTAAAAGAGGAGTAAGAAGCTAGAATCAAAAGGGTGATAGAAGTGGATGAAAGATTGGAAGTAAGTTGGTGTTCTTGGAAGGTTTTCTTGAAGTGTTTTTGTATGGTTTTCTTATGGTGTTTATGTAAGGTTTTTGAGGCTAGATCTTCTTAGAACTTTACTGAATTGTTGAAGGTGTTTAAGGGTTATAAGTGTGTGTGTGTTTTAGCTAGGAGATTGAAGTAGTAAATGAATCAAAATGATGATACATATATACTCCTAAAAATGTGATCTTTAAGGATAACATGACAAAATTTTAGTTTGTAATCTTATGTATTTGTCAAACAATAATACAAAAGCAATTACCTTATACCTAGGGTAGTAACAAGGGCTGGTTAGGTGGTGATTTGATGTGTATATACCAATAGTAAATACGTATAGAAGATAGGTATGATACGAGTACAAATACTCTAGATATACGTATAGAAATTTTGTGAAAAATGGAATGAGGATTCAAATATAGCTATCTTTTGTGAATACACTTATATGATTTTATGTATTTAAGTCTTAAAAGTGAGTAAATACATTACTTATACGATATATGTATAAACATTATAAGTCTTAAGTATTTATGTCAAATAACGTTACGTATAGTTATCGTTTTGAAAACTTAAGTTAGTAGTTTCAAAATATACTTATAACTTATAGTTTTTGATACAAAATAAGATATTAAAACATTCATTAATCATGTTAAATATGTATATATACATATATATACGCAAACGTATAATTATCATATATTGTATAGTTCGTGATATCGTCGGTCAAACTAGACGGTCAAACGTTGTGTAAAACTCTTTTCGGAAATATAAATCTCGACAATTTGGATTACTTATCATGTTGGTAAGTTTTAATTTATGTAAATATTAATCTTATAAGTATAGAACGATCGAAAAAAAATGCGGGTCAACTTTAGGGTTTTTGCTTATCGTGTCGGAACCATATAGAAATTAGAGTTTAAATTTGGTCGGAAATTTCCGGGTCGTTACACCTTGCGTCCTTGCGTGTGAACCGTGGGTTATTCTTGTTACAGGCGCAAGAATCATGCTTGCGTCCTTGCGTGTATCGCAAGTTTACTCTTGCGTCCTTGCGTCTATTCGCAAGATGATCTTTGCGTTCTTGCGTCTAGACGCAAAATTACTTTTGCGTCCTTGCGTCCTTTTGTTTTTACTAATATAACTTCATTTCAGGATGATTGTCCGAAGAGAAAAAGACCTTTTCGTTCCCTGCACCCATCTGAGACAGAGAGAGGTTGTCAATGGTGGATCCAGAGTTCCTCTTACTTTCAAGGAGATGTTGTTGAAGACGAGAAAAATACACAAGATGATAATCAAGTTGAAGAGGAGTTGGGTGGCAGTTTGAAGGAATTATTGCAGGAGGAGTCAGAGCAGACCTCGGACCCTCATCCAACACAAAAAGGCAACAAATTGCAGGAATTGTTGCGTATGGTTAATATGTTGACTAAGAGGGTGGATGATCAAGAAAAGGAGTTGGCTGATTGTAAAAAGAAGCTTGATGATCATGAAAAACGTTTGAAAGAACAGGAACACCAGGAACATCAGGTAAATTGGCGCAAGTTTTATTTGCGACCTTGCGTCTTGCCTGTTATGATGGCGCAAGGTTTTACTTGCGTCCTTGCGCCTGATGTTATATCAGACGCAAGTACCATCTTGCGTCCTTGCGTCTTTTTGTAATTTAGGCGCAGGTTGTACTTGCGTCCCTAACTCAGACGCAAGGACTTACTTGCGACCTTGCGTATGGCTACTTTTCTTATTTTTTGCGTTTTGTTCATTATAGTATGCTGATAACGAGGATGCATATGTGGATCCTCGATCTTTCTCTGACAATGATACATCTCCGAGGGTTGTTAGACGTGGGAAAAGAGAAAGAAGGCCCACTCATTTTTTAAATTCCCCTTTCACAACACCGGGCTACAGAAAACCATTGGAGAAGGTATATCTATAACATTCACCAGGCGCAAGGTTTTCCTGGCGTCCTTGCGCCTGATGTTTATAAGACCTTGCGTTTTGCGTCTTGGTATACGCAAGATATATCTTGCGTCCTTGCGTATGTTTGATGACTCATATATTATATACAGTTGTCTGACGAAGTAGCTTCTAGAGTAAAAAGGCTGAAAGTTTCTCATCAAGGGACTAAAGAAGCTGAGAATGTGTTGCCAATGGAAACTGAAAAGCCTACTGAAAAAGGGGCTGAAAAAGCTGTTGATAAACAAGATGAGAACGTGGCTCTGGTGTCTGAGGAGATTGAGCAAGGAGTTGATTTGCCATTGGTTAATGAAGCAGAAAAACAAGCAGACCAGCATGATGTTAGTGAATGACGCAAGGATCACCTTGCGTCTTTGCGTCTTCTTCATTGTTGGACGCAAGGATTACCTTGCGTCTTTGCGTATACTTCACTGATGGACGCAAGAACTGTATTGCGTATTTGCGTTTGCATTACACCGACGCAAGACAATTCTTGCGTCTTTGCGTCTTTATTACTAATTGTTTTTTTTTCAGAAAAAGGAAAGGAAGAGAAAAAGGAAGGAAAAGGATTGGGTTTGTGAGGAGGAAATTTGGTCAATGGTTGATAAATTTATAAACGATCAAGGAACTTTGCAACCACCACCACCAAGTGCATGGAGAGATCAAAGGAAGCATGTGGGGCCAGCAAAAGATTTGAAATCACTAATCCTCAATAAGCAAGATACGCGTTGCATGTTCATTTTCCAAAATGAAACCTTCCTCTTCCTTGATACTGAGTTTTGGAAACGTTTATTGGGAATTGCATTTTCTGGTTATTTGGAAAACATAGTAAGTTTGTTAATAATTATAAACTTATGCATGTTTTGTTTTGTTTTGTTTTTAGCTTTATAACATTCATAATCAACTTGATCTGATTATAGCATATTGATGGATGGGCTACCTTCCTGTTGAGATTTCGGCAGAGGTTTCTGCCCCGAGCTAGCCAGATGTCCTCGAGTCCTCAGTTTCCGATTGCAGATTATACATGTAGTTCTCGATGGACGATTATGCCATTGGGTTTCCTCAATCAACTGGAGGAATTCAAGTCCTTTTATGATGATGACACTCAAAATGAGGAGGAGAAGGGGGATACATCTAATCCTGAAGCAGAGGGGATCATTAAATTCAATCCCCCAGATTATATGTATTTGATTGGTCTTGGGGATGGTAGTGATGACCTTTATCCATCCTGGGCTGAATGTGATAAGGTTAGTCCTTTTTTTTATATATAAACTATACATTTTGAGTAAACTGTAATAGGCGCAAGACAAATCTTGCGCCCTTGCGTCCGTTCGCAAACACTCTCTTGCGTCCTTGCGACCCTCGCAAGATTAACCTTGCGTCTTCATTATGGACGCAAAGTAAAATTTGCGTCCATGCGTCCACCCGCAAGGTAGACCTTGCGTCCTTGCTCCTGACGCAAGGTCTACCTTGCGTCCTTGCGTGTCTCGCAAGGTCAACCTTGCGTCCTGCCTTCTTGACTTTTTATGTTTCTTTTGTTGCAGATTTTGATTCCAGTACATTTTTCAGATCCTGAACATTTTATACTACTCACTTTGAACTTAGATGAACAGAGAGTATTAGTCTATGATAGTTTAAAGGGTTGTTTGAAAAAAGGTCAACTCGAGGCTGTCTTCAAAAACTTATCAGACAACTTGCCGTTATATTTGAAGGCTATTGATTACTTTAACAAGAAGCAGGACTCACAAATTGTTGACTATTATGAGAACAGAGAAGATGTAGAGTTGATGATCGAGGATGCACCGTATGTGCCAATGCAGAGTGGTGGCCATGGTGATTGTGGTGTTTGGGTCTGCCTTCATATGGAGAGGATAGTTTTTGGTTGGGATCAGATTGACAACATTGGAGATCCTAAAAAGGCTGCTAAGGACTATAGAATTCGAATGGCAAGAACATTCTTCCGTGCACGCTTTGATACACAGGAACCACCACCACCAGAGGACCCAGAGGACCCAAAGGTTGTTAATTAGTTAACTTGTAGATGTAATTATTATACAGTTTTTAGGTAAAACATGTAATTTTTGTATGTAAATAATCTGGGACAGACGCAAGGACTTTTTTGCGTCCTTGCTTCTGGTTTTTTGACAGAAGCAAGGTGTTGTTTGCGTCCTTGCGTCTCTTTAAATGGCTTACGCAAGGTTTTGTTTGCGTTCTTGCGTATGTTTGAAGGAACGCAAGGTTTTGTTTGCGTTCTTGCGTATTTAAAAGATATACGAAAGTTGATGTTTGCGTGCTTGCGTATGTTTCATGACATACGCAAGGTATTGTTTGAAAAGTTGCGTCTTTTTTAAAGACAGACGCAAGTTATTGTTTGCGTATTTGCGTGTGTTTGATGACATACGCAAGATTTTTCTTGCGTTCTTGCGTCTCTATGTAGGTCAATTTATGACACATATTTAAACAACTAACTGAGACTGATAAACAACAAACTGAGACTGATAAACAAGCAACTAATTCTGGTCCCCTAATTCTGGTCTAAATCGTACGTTTGATAAAATTGAGACTGATAAGCTTGCGAAGGTTCGACTTTCTCTTTCGACTTTGACTTTGATTTTGAGGCTGTTTTTTTAAACCTCTGAGAAGTAGATTCACCGGTTAGGTCATAAGAAGCGCTACATGTTGTTCGGTTATGACCTGCTTGCTTGCAACGAGTACATGTTCTTACTTTCTTTTCAGTTTCTTCACCTTGAGATGGAATCCGATCGGTACTTTTTGGGCGTCCAGGTGCTCTTTTCTTTTGAATTGGGGGCTTTACGATTTTCAAGATCTTGGGCCCTGGATCGGACCATTCGGATCGATGGGGCAAAGGAAGGATGTGTTCGGAATATGTATTTATATAAGTTTGAGACAAGAACCAATGTGATACATAACATGTAACATCTTCCACTCCGAAGAGTCGTGCTGCTGCCAATACATGTCCGCAAGGTATGCCTGATAATTGCCATTGCCCACATGTACATGTTCTATCTTCTAGATTAACGAGGCCGTTTTTCCTTCCATCACGCACCTCTATTAGATTGTTTGTCGATGGAAATGCTTGCCATCTTCTTGATTTGTTCGTCCTCTTACCTAATTTACGTTCAACATATGGAGTAACCGTTGAAGTGAGACTAACTGCTTTGTTGTGATGTTTGAAAAACCAATCCTGTATAGAAGCGCGAAAAAATTCCAATAACATGCAAACTGGTAGTTTGCGAGCATGTTTGGATAGAGCGTTAATAGACTCTACACTGTTGCTAGTAAGGTATGCATACCTAACATGACCAGCATGACTTCTGGACCATTTGTTGAAACCAACGTCATTTAGATACTTGTGAGACGCTTTTAATCTTCGTTGAAATACACTAACATGATCTTGAAAATCTGACAAACGATAAGCCTTAACCATTTTCCAATAGTGCCATTCAAAATATTTGAATTTGTTGGACATCGTTTTTATGCTCATGAATAGATGACGTGCGCAAAAAGAGTGAAAGGCTTCAGGAAACACATTTGAAATACCATGTGCTATTGAAGGAGCACGATCAGAAATAAAGGTAATCTCTGACATACGATTACTCATACCACAACTTTCTAAATGATCTCTTAGATTGCCAAAAAACCATGACCAAACCTCGTTTGTCTCGCCTTCACCAATTCCATAAGCCAATGGCAAAATTCCGTTATTGGCATCCATTGCAACAGCGACTAAATTTGTACCCAAGTATCCAGCTTTCAAATGTGCACCATCAACGATGATAATAGGGCGAACATTTTGGACAAATGATCGAATCTGCACGCAAACAAATCAAATGAGATTGCTATTAGTTTAAGATAAAACAATTGTAGGATGAGTGATACTTACAACTGCGCCAAAGGACATGTAACACATCACGAATCTATTTTCATTGTCAGTCACCACATTTGTCATGCTTCCTGGGTTATGAATCTTAATGTTATGAAGATAAATGGGAAGCATTCGGAACGAGTCATCCATACTGCCACGAAGCATCTCTATTGCATGACACTTGGCTCTCCATGCTTGATTGTAAGAAATGCTCACCCGAAAACGGTTGCCAACATCATCACGTATATCTTTTGGATTATAGTCTCGATTTGCAGCTTTGAACGATTCCATCAGAATACTTCCTAACACCTTTTTGGAAGCATGTTTATTATTTCCCATAATTTGGGTACGTGAGCATGTGTGTACGTCATGCAATTTCTTTACGATGAAGTTGTCAGTGTGGCGTATTTTGTATGCACTACATTTCCACTCACAATTTGGCAACATGCATTTAGCAGTGAATCGAGATTTGTCAGACTTTACAGGCTTAATTTGGAAGTTTTCTTCAAGACATTTTGTGTATAGATGGTTTACAAAATCATCCTTGTTTAAAAAAGTTTGTCGAACTTTAATCAAATCGGATACTCTATAACTGGTTGTTATTTGGCTCGTAGATTCAGTCTCTTGGTCATGCTCACTCAATAAAAGTGGCATATTCCAGAATACATCCTTTTTTTCTTCCTCTTCTTCATTTTCATCTTCATCTTGATCTTCTCTGTCATTTTCTTCCTCCGAAGCACTAGACGCGACAACTGATTCAAAAGGGTGATCTGTTTTTTTAATTTTACATACGTTCTCAACTCCATAGTTGAAGAAATCAAACTCTTCTGTGTTTGGAGGTGGTACTTCAGGTCGTGCTTCTTCCAAATTGGGTGTCTGAAGGTTTGTGCTCTCCTCGTTTGTTGGTAGGTTTTGTTGGACATCGTGTGTTGGTAGGTTTTGATGGACATTGTGTATTGGTAGGATTTGCACTGACTGTAAGTTTTCTGGGAGTTGATGCATTGTAACTTTGTCGACAATGTAAATATTAATAGGAGCATTTGATATTGCATGTTGTAGAAAATCACGAAAGTCTTCATAATCATCAGTAATATCAAAAACAAGATTATCGACAACATATCTCATTGAAACAGGAGCATTAGGTGGCAAATTAATTTTTCTAAGAACATTTTTTAACAATATTCTTCGAGTAATTAGTTTTTGGGGAGCAACTGGGAGTTTTAATCGTGTTCTAAAACAATCTAGAGGCAAATACATAGGTAAGTTATTAATAAATTGAAAAGAACCACCACAACATATATGAATAACAAAGGTTTCATTATCACTAAAACTCATTATTTAAAATAAAGAAAGTTACCTTAATGACGCTTGAAATTATATGATTTATGTTGAAATGGTGGAAATGAAGTGAAAATAGAGCTGGTAATACCTTATATGAATTGAAAAAGTTATCCGTAATAGTACAAAAATCGTACAAAATCTTATCCACGAAATCATGAAAATCTTATCTGGATAAGACGCAAGACGCAAGGCGCAAAGGTGCAAGTCGCAAGACGCAATACGCAAGGACGCAAGTCTCTTTGTTGCGTTTTGTCAGTAACGCAAGGTCGCATGGTCGCAAGATCGCAAAGACGCAAGGTCGCAAAGACGCAAGGTGTCTTGCGCCTTGCGAGGGCAAATTGTCAAACTTTTTTCTTTTAGGGCTGTCAGTCAACAAGCTTAAAAAAAAGGGTATTTTGGTGATAATCCCTTTTAGCAACTCTTACGATAAAATGATTTAACATTTACAATATATATAAGAGTAGCTTGTTTTTAGAGTTTAAAACCCTTTAGGTTTTTTTTTTTTTTTTTTTTTTTTTTAGTAATTAGACCCTTTGGAATCAAAGTAAGAAGTCTTGCCGTTAAAAAAAAAAAGGTAAGAAGTCTTTGTTATTAATAAGGGAAATCAAATTTAAGTAATCTACGTAAATTGCAATGTGTAAACTTTTTCTTACCAATTGATTTTTGTACCCATCCTTCTGGCCCAACACCTTGTGTATTGAATGACAGTGGGAGATCTCAAGTTTGAGTCTCATTTCCATAAAACGTTTCAGGGTATTTACCCGATTTATGGAGTGACCCCCGGAAGGTTTTACCGACCCGCATTTCAGGATTTTGGCTTGCTCCGCCTACCCCTCGGCATGGTTTAAGGATTGAGTCTCTGTAATGCGGTTCGAATTTTCGCCCGAAAGCACGTATGTGCGTGGAAAATGATCGAGTGAATGGGTCATTACCGTGCCAGTGATTCTAAATACTTTTCTTTAAAAAAGTGATTGCAAGTTCAAGTCTAACTCAATGAGTATATATAATATAGAATTTAATTATCGTGATTATAAAATAAAATATAAATAATAAGTGGGCTAGATTAAAATATTGCCTTTGTAAAAGTAGAATAACTACGTTCAAAGATGTTTGGCTTTTAAAAAATAAAAAATAAAATAAAATAAAATAAAAAGAATAACAAAGTGTTGTAGTATGGAGACGTTAAACAAACAAGAAATATGAATCTGAGCATCGATGCGGCGCATCCAATGATGGATGCGGCGCATTCATCAAGCGTTTTATGCCGAAGGTTTTGGATGCGGTGTTTCAAGCTGGTATGGCGCATCAAAGGGCAGAGATGCGGCGCATCACTCCACTGATGCGGCGCATCTGGTGCTAGTTTGAGCCTGCAGTCGCGATTTCTTGAATCTGAAACGTGGAAAGCAAGGTGATGCGGCACATCACCCATGAGATGCGGCGCATCGACCTGGAAATCAGCAAGTTGATCAAGTTGCTCAAAAGGGTTCCGTATTTTATTGACTAACCTTTTGCTTTAGGTGCAAAGTGTGTACTTTACACCTTGAATTGAGGCTGTGATCATGATAATTCAAGGGTGTAAAGCATGACTAGTTGATAAATAAGATGATTACTTGACATGATGAAGATTCCTAGCTAGTTGTCATGGTGTTCTTGTCTTCTCCTATATATAGAACTCATTGTATGCAATTGTAACACACCACACACAAATTCTCAGTAATAAAACTATCTCTAGTTGGTCCGTGAACTAAAGCAATCACAACGATTGCATATAACCACGTTATATCTTGTGTCGTTCTTTACATTTTCGCATTTATTATCTTTCGTTCATTAAGTGGGTTTGAATGATCTTATTAGAATCACTACTCGGCTAGTAATTTTGTAGAATTATTAGCGTTGTTTGGGTCCTAATATCCTAACACAAAGATGTTTTTTTTACATGTATACGCTTGAACGTAGCTACATTAATTTTTGTTTATTTATTTGACAATGGCCCATGTAACAATAAGTTGCAAAGCCCAACCCAAAAATCACAGATTCACATGAAAAACGTGTTACCACAAGCTTCTACGTGTCAGAATATTCCATCCCCAAATCTGTGTGTTCACACCTAAGTTTTTCTCTATATAAACCTTTACAACTTGAGATCCAAATCATTCCAAAATTAAAATGTCTCAATTATAAATTCTTTTGTTGATTAATGATTATCATTTTTTTTGTGCTGGGGACTTGTGCAGTATCTAGTTACAACTTACAAGTGTACAGTTTCACACTTTTCATATACATTCAGGTAACTTCTGCTTTCTTTTCAAACATTTTCGTTGTTGTATGATTAATGTTCAATTCATTGTTGTTTCAATTTAGGTTACAGATGTCTAATCTTTGTTCTATATGTATGCATATGCATATAAGTTATACCATATATCTGTGTGTTGTTTAGATCAATGTATTTTCAGCGTTATATGTTTTTCATCTAATCGATCGAAATTTCAATTATATCAACTATATTAATGATATAACTCAACTAATATATACACACGCAACTTATTCTCTGTTACATTAAAATCCTAATTCTCTTGCAAAAATGTCTGCATTCCATTAAAGTATCTTTTTTGGTTTAAGCCGGTTTCTAAATCTTTGTGTGCCCTAATTGGTATCTCTTATTTTATTCTTCATTCGAAATCGAATCAATTAAGATAAAACCAAAAATATCACTTGTTTCAGATGTTTAAATTTGCGCCAGGCATGGATCATATTCAAAGGTATGTTTTTCTTACATCGCACCTTATAACGGCATGGTCTGAGTATAAGTCCTTTGTTGATGATGGTGACAATTTATCGTTTGGTCAGACTCTTGTTCCTTTGCCTCCAAAAGCACCTAAAAAGGTTCACATTATCAGAATAATCGGTAGCTCCCATGGCACTGGAAAAGTGTAATGTAGCAATTTAGCAATGGATCATGTATACTAGGAGCTACGATTGAATGATTGATTGACATAACTATTAGCTAGAGGTAAGTTACTCCTATTAATAAAATAATTTTTATTTTTGTGATGCGATCCAACGGTTATTGTAATATATATCTATTTAATATTTGTATAAATTGAATTCGATTTCAATCAAATTATAGTTGTAATTTTCAAAACCGAAAACTGAAATTAAATTTTTACAACTTCAATTTGAGTTCGGTTAATTATTCGAGTTAAATGTGATGTCCAATAAAAAATTATTCTAGTTATAAACGGTTTCAAACTAAAAATATTAAATACCTCTAAACAAGATAAATACATACAACTAGTGAAATGACCCGTGAAACCACATGTTTGTTTAAATGAAACAGTTTAATAATATATTGTAGGTATTAAGTTAACGTAAATGTTAAAGTTATTTAGTTTAATGACCCGTGGAACCACGGAGTCCGACTAAGAAACTCGTCAGCTGAACATTTCATCAAACACCTAAAATGCATATTAAACAATCCACATCCAATCATAAGAGATACTATTGGTTGTTATTTTATTTTAAAAGAGTAAATTAAAATATAAATTTAGAATTGATTTTCTTCTGCCTAAATTTTATACATTCTCGTATTCAATTCAAAATAGGGATGGCACCCGCGGGTAACGGGCACGGGTTCTATATACCCGCGACCCGTCCATCGGGCTGGTTTTTTTGCTCGTAGAGACCCGTTACCCGCCCGCGGGTAAAAATATTTCGCTCATGCCCGTGACCCGCGGATACCCGTGACCCATGGGTAAACCCGCGGGTAATAATAATATACAACTTTGTTAAAAAAAAAAATTAGAAAAATTAGGAAATTTTATTAATTATAAACAATATTTACCAATAACACGTGTAAAATGATGTGAAAGTCAAGTTTTTTACTTATATATAATATTGTATTTTTAATCATTATTGCATTTCAAGTAAAAACCCTTTTAAATTGATAATTCTATGTATAAACTCGCGGATAAATTAAAAAAAGTCTCATAAATTAGCGGATCGGGTTTTACCCGCGACGGGTAGTATGTACCCGCGACCCGCCCGCGACCCATTGGCGGGTATAATTTTGTACCCGTACCCGTGCCCGCGGGTATGATTTTATGATTTTACCCGCCCATTACGAATCGGGTACCCGCGGGTCACGGGTTTTTTCTCGCCCATTGCCATCCCTAATTCAAAATAATTAATTAAAATTATTTAAAATTATTTAATTTTAATAATTAAAATAATTATTAATAAAATTTAGTAATAATAATTAATTAATGAGATTTAAGTTTAATATAAATTTATTTAGATTCATGACATCACCCATTATGCTTAGATTTTTTTCTTTTATTTTTTAACTTTTTTAATAAAAAAATTAACCTAATAATGATATCATCATCATTATAGAATTTTTATAGAAACTTTAGATAAGGACTAAAAAATGCAGTAGAATGGTAGGATTAGTGGATCAACCGACGTTATGTATAGAAAATAAAAACGAATTTTATTGTTCGATCAAACTCTTGATCCCGTGCCTCCAAAAGGAGCTGATGATGTTGAAATTATCAGAATAATCGGTAGCTCCCACGGCTTGATCTGTTCTGAATGTATATATTTTAATAATAATAACGGTACTCCTGGTGGGATGTACGTTATTTGGTAACCGAGAAAGTAGTATGTGAAGTATGGATGATGAATGATGGCGTTTCGAAAACGTTTACTAAGCTATACGATGTTACGGCATCGAATCTGATACCGTACGGGGTTAGGGGATTAGTGGTTTACCTATAATTGTAATGGGAGATGAAGATGATTGGAAGCCGGATGGACTTTATGTTTATGAACCAAACTCAGAACGCGTAACCGAGATAACTGATCTTGATAGAACAGAGTTGAAATTCGATGTTTATAACTACCATGAAACGCTACTTTTGCTTGATCGATACACAAGCAAAATTGGTGAATTTTGTTAAAGTTCAGTTAATTTTTTAGAATGGACTTAGCACGTTCTTTGGTATCTATACTCTGCTAAAAAGGTCTAACATTGATTTCTAATAAATCTCTTTCTGGGATTAAATTGATTTTTTTTTTTTTATGTGTACAGGGCAGATGAAGTATCGACTTTAGAATAAGTTGAAAAGGCTGTTGTTACTATAATGAAGAACGACATTTGTCACAGCGACTTACAGAGTAGTATTTAGATACGTTTCTCCAATGCCATACATAGGTGTCGGGGCCAAGGTTGTTCCTTTCTTTTTTTAAAAGGTTAAAGGTTATTGTTAGAATCGAGAGCCCTTTTATTTATTGATTTTAAGTTTCTTTTGTAAAATGTTTGTATTGTCTTATGTACCAATGATTATAGGTTTGTTGGAGGGAATTGTTTTCTTTATTGGAAATTTATTTATTTATATTAATTTCCAACTCATTGATTAAAGTTACGGCTCTTTAGACTGTTATTTTTTTTTTTTTTTTTTTTTTTTTTGAAAAGCAAGTAGATTTATATAAATCAACGAAAGAGTACAATGGTTGTCAATTTGATAACGACAATAAAACACGAAACTAATAGGCTATACAATTACACGGAACATGAAATTGCAAAGGATGCAATTCCGACTACAATGGATTTGTGAACCAAGTGTGCCAATCGATACTAAGATGTTTAAGTCTTCGCGAGATCCAATCAAAGGAGAGAGCTTGGATTTCCATTAATAAGGATGGAACCGTCGTAATCTTGGTCTTGAAAACTTTAGAGTTCCGACTCTTCCAAATCAAGTAACATACAACCCAACAAACCGTTTGCCACACCGCACGCTTGCTATCCCAAGCCAACGACCCAAATGTACCTAAGAAGATATCATCGAACCCAAATATTGCCGAATCATAACCCCACCAACCAAGAACTTTACTCCAAATTTCCTTTGCGAGTTGGCATGAGAATAGAATGTGTTCAACCGTCTCGATCCCCCCATCACATACCGGACATCTCAAACTATGCAAATCTATACCCCTTTTGTCTAATTCAAACCTCACCGGTACACGCCCACGTCGAGCTCGCCATATGAAAATCTCGATTTTTTTAGGAGCCAAACGATTACGAAGTGTCTCAATTGGATTAAAGTCCCTGGGTAAAATAATGTCATCAATCAATGTTGCCATTTTCTTCACTGTATACCCTTTTATCGGATCCAGATTCCACTGCCAACCATCACATTTGTCTCGGTCCAGAATAGTGTGCTGCAGCAGTCCATCAAGCTCGACTAATTCAGTAGCAGTTCGGCCCGATGGTTCACGAGCCCAAGTCCAACAAACAGCAGCCGCGTTGAGAGTTCCAACTATCTTGTCCTTCACGCTTGCGTTCTTGTTTAACTCCAGCATATATAATCTCTTGAATCTGTTTTTGAAGCAAAGGTTACCAATCCAAATATCATTCCAAAAAGAAGTATTCGCCCCATCCCCGATAACTCGAGAGAACGAACTGGAGAAGTGAATCCCTAGCTTGTCCACACCTTTTCCTGCATTACAAATAGACGACCAAAGGCTCGCGTTTGAATTACGAGTAATCTCGTTACCAAACACAAGCCCTCCGTTAGAACCATAGATGCTACGAAGCACTGTAGTCCACAAAGTGTTGGTTTCGGTTTTAAACCTCCACCACCACTTACAAAGAAGTGCTAGGTTTTTACATTTAAGTGACGAAATATTTAACCCTCCTTCTTCGTGAGGAAGAAGGATTGTTTCCCATTTAACCGAAGACATTTTCGAATTGAGACCCGACCCGCCCCAAAAAAAGTTACGTCTCACACTCTCTAATAATTTAAGCACACAAGGCGGGGCCCGAAAAAGCGAGAAATAGTAAAGAGGCAAACTAGAGAGAACCGATTTAACAAGAGTTAATCGACCACCGAATGACACCGTTTTAGCCCTCCATTCCGCTAACCGATTGTTGAACTTCTCGATAACCGGGGACCAATCATTCAATTTTTTCATTTTACAACCCACGGGGAGACCCAAATAAAAGAACGGTAGTTTGCCCGCTTGGCAAGAGCACCATGATGCTAGATCCTCCACAATATTGGTATTAATACCAACCCCGTATAACAAGCTTTTATTATAGTTAACCTTTAAGCCCGAAGCCCTTTCAAAACATTCCAACAAGTACATTAGATTTCGAGCATTACGTCTACTCCATTCACCGAAAAAAATAGTGTCATCCGCATATTGCAAATGGGAGATGACAACCTTATCAACACCCACCTCCACGCCTTTATACAAACCTTTCTCGACCGCTACTTTAGTTAGAATATTTAGCCCTTCCGCCGCGATAATAAATAAGAAAGGAGATAGAGGATCACCTTGTCTGACACCTCTTTTTAAGTGAAACTCACGAGTTAGAGATCCATTAATTAGAATGGAAATGGATGCCGAATGTAAACACGAAGATATCCACTTACACCATTTAACCCCGAACCCCATACACTTCATGACCTCAAGAAGGTAATTCCAATTAAGAGAGTCGAAAGCCTTTTCGAAATCTACTTTAAAAATGAGCCCGTGCTTTTTGTTACGTTTGAGATCATCCACCACTTCATTTGCCACTAGAACACTGTCAAGAATGAACCTATCACCAAGAAACGCACTTTGTTCCGGTCCAATAAGACGAGGTACCACACGTCTCAGTCTAAGGGAAAGCAATTTCACAATGATCTTGTAGTAACTACCAATGAGGCTAATCGGTCGGTAATCACCAAAAGAAAGTGGATCCGATTTTTTAGGGATAAGGGAAACGAATGAGGCATTGCATCCGTTTGAGAATTCCCCATTAACCCAAAACCAATTAATAGCCTCAACGAGATCCCTTTTAATAATACTCCAAAATTTTTTAAAAAATCCCAAATTAAAACCATCGGGCCCGGGGGCTTTAGAGCTACCACAACACTTAACCGAATTCCAAATTTCATCCTCGGTAAACGGCACCTCCAGATCAGCTGCTTCCAGATCCGAAATCGACGCATAGGATAAACCATCGAGGCTTGGTCTGTCACTATTCTGTTCGTTGAAGATGTTTTCAAAATGGCTCGATGCAATCTCTTTGATAACCACTGGATCCTCACACCAGGCCCCATTAATTGAAACCCCACGAATATTATTTTTATTATAATCCCTGCGCATTGAGTTATGAAAATATTTGGAGTTCTCGTCCCCCTCCGTCATCCAACGAACTCGAGCTTTTTGCTTCAACATACCGGTTTTAACTTTCTCTTTATCTAACCAGGTTTTCCTCGAAGACAACCAATTTTCAAATTCAACATTATCCAACAGTCCTTGTTCTGCTTTAATTTCAAGATCCATGGCCACACGCTTAGCATTCTCGATTTCAACATCTAGGTTACCGAAGTGCGAGTGGCTCCACACTTTTAGAGCCTCTTTCAATCTCTTTAGTTTATTGCGAAAGACACAGTCTTTCCGGTTTCCTGTCATAGGCATCGACCAGGAGTCGGAAATAACTTGATCAACACCATCCACAAAAAACCAATCATCGAACACTTTGAACGGTTTGGGACCAAAGTTAATGTCACCATCCGAAAGCAGAATAGGACAGTGATCCGAGACTATTCTATCCAAAGTAGTTACTTTAAGAGATGGCCACAAAACAAGAAAATCACCAGAGACTAGGAACCTATCTAGCTTGCTCATCTTGATACCATCGTCGCTAACCCTAGTGAATTTTCTCCCACCCATCGGAATATCCACGAGCATGTTTCTATTGATAAACTCATTAAACATCTTTGCCCGGTTTTCAACGAATTCACAATTAAGTCTCTCGGAGATATCCCTAACCTCGTTGAAGTCCCCGCAAAATACCCACGAAACCCCACTAATGCAAAGAAGATTGTCTAGCGAGTCCCACATCTTACGTTTACTTATATCATCGTGAGGCCCATAAACATTAACAATAATTGATTCACTTCCCGAAACCTTCCAGGTTCCCCGAATTGCGATAAAATAATCACCTATTAGATTACCACTGACTTCAAATACATTCTTGTCCCAAATTAGAAGTTGTCCTCCCGATTTGCCCACCATCTCTTTTTGAATGTACCCACACTCTTTCGACCCCCAAAGACCGAAAACCCAGTTATCATTTCTATTGTGACATTTAGTTTCTTGAAGAGCGAAAATCGAAGGTTTTTCCGAAATACATATTTTTCTAACATCCCCGAACTTACTTTCTTTCCCCGACCCAAACCCACGAATGTTTAGCGAGATAATCTTCATTTGAACCTACTAAAACGAAACAGAAAGAAGCAAACTTACATAGCATTCTTGGTCCATTTTAGACCAAGAGTCGTCCCAAATTCCTCAACCCCGATGCTACTCTCTGAAATTTGTTGTTTTAACTCCACATTCTTGCTAACACGCGAAGAGGAAGAAGATTTTCCTTTCGGGATTGAACTCAACTTAGTATAATTCTTCGACTTTTTCCCTCTTCTGATGCCATCAGTAACCTCGTTGACACCCCCCAGCACATCATTCTTAAACTTTTTCCTACTCACTTTATTAGCACGGAGAAGTTTCGACGAAGCTTTCCAATTACCAGCCGTATTCCAGTAGCAACTGGATGAATCAGAACCATATACTTTCTCTTTATTCTTCTTGTTAGCTGACACACCCTTTGGAGCCGAAGGTAAAATAGTAGGAGCAGAAACCCCCAACTTGTCAAAATTTAAGCCAGGTCCAACTTTGCTAGAAGGCCCAATAGGCCCAAGATTATTAGATGGAATAGGCTCGATTATTGGGCTGAAACAATCATCATTATCAGAGGAACGATCGGTCTCTCCCAAGTCTTCCACAATAACCTTATCACGAGGATCCAGGGGGTTATTAAACACACTCGGCCCAATAATAGGTTTAGGAGAACTTAGGCCCACCACTTCTACTGGAACGTCCACAAGATTGTAGATTTTTTTGCTTAGTTTGCTAGATTTATCATGGCTCTCTGACCCCACCTCCTCGTTTCCAGCATCTTTTGAATTAATAAAGTTGGAGGCACTAGGAGTTTCTATCACTTTGGACAAAGTGTCATCATTATCATTGATTAATCCAAAAAGATGTTTAATACCCATGCATGAAGACCCCTCATCTTCCACCGGAAAAGTAGCTTTGCTACGGCGACTTCCCCTGAATTCACCTTCTTCCATCTCGTCCGCACTATCATCAGAATACGAGTTTGAAATGTCATCCGAACCTGAAGAATCCTCCCAATCAGAGACGTTAATGTTTTCCAGATCCAATTCAATTCTATCGAACGATTCAATAATGTTAACAAATTTGCACAATGAGCCAGCGACTAACTTAACCACACCATATATATGTTCATCCTCCCACGTGTGAATTAGGACTTTTCCAGAGATTAAGTTTTGTTTCCCCTGAGTAATGTTACAGTTTCTGAATTCGATAGCCTTCCCCCACCACATAGCAATCGAATTAAATGTAGAAATGTTCCAATACTTAAAAGGAACACCTTTGATGTCCACCCAAACTAATCTTCCAGGATTAATATAACCACCATCCCAAACCTTTAAATTTTGCAAGCATTTGTTAAACGATTGATTGTTCCCCTCCACGATATTTTTTGCAATGACTGGGTTGTCACAAATAATCAATACAAGCAGCCCTCCAACATATTTTAAATGGAATCCATTCAACCCATTAGCAGACCCCAAAGTGGTGATTAGATTAAGCGACCCGATACTTTTTAATTCACCAAGAAGAACACGATCCTCCATATTAGAAAAAGAAGTGTTTTTTTCAACCTCCACAAATCTGGCTTTCTCTATCTCCTTTAGCAGCTTTCTCTCCCACCTCTTCTTTAAAATCTTCTCACGTAAATCTTCTTTAGAGTGGTTAACCTTAACCCTTCTGTTGTGTGATGGAACACCAAAGATAGTGTTCCTTTGCCTATTCCCATAGACTTCATTGAGATCAGGGAAGTCTTCACTCAATGCAAGACGATTCGGATTCTCCAAGGGATTAACTTTAGGTAACCACACTGACCTGCCGTTCACCTTTTCAGTCCTAACCGGATGAATGTTACCCCTACCCATATTAGGGTTCCTGTTAATTGCCTTGAAAACCCTAATATGCCTCGAATCAAACATAATACCCTCAAGGCGCTGAAGAAGTCGATCTGCATCCACAACCCCGTGAAACCTAACGAAGGCAAACTTGAGACCACTTCGCAACCTTTTGCCTGGTAAGTATATGTCTCTTTAGACTGTTATTAGATCACGGATAATGGTAATTGTGACATGGAGTGAATAATGTGAATTTTTTGGAGCAAGTCAATGACTGAACCATGGTAGGTAAATGGGGAAGTTGTAATGGGGGACTTTTGTCAAAGGATGTCAATGATGTTACATTAAAAAAAATACATAAAAAATAAAAGACTAGTTTGTAGAACGAAAGTTTGGTGGGAGGTTTCAAACAACGGAGAATGATTTAACACATTTATGTCATTGTTTGAACATGCCATCCCAAAAAACGAATGCCAATCCACATATTATATGAAGCAACCGCTTCAAGCATGATCGTATGGTAACCGTAATCACCTCTAGTATATTGACATTTCCATGCATCGAGACAATTTTTCCAAGCTCAATGCATACAGTCAATACTACCCAACATTCATTTAAAAACATGTTTCTCCTTGTGCAACGAATACAACCTAGCAAATGGTGAAATGAGGGATATTAAAATAAAGGATAGAATGTATATGTATTTATAGGAGGGAAAAAAAAAAAGTTAAATTTTCAAACGGCTATAACCCCGACGTCCATATTTGACCACCCAATTACAGCTCGCCACCTAGCAAACTGCCCCTTTTCAGTCTCCGTGCCCCTTTTCGTCATGAATCGAGTGGTTTGACTTTTGAGTGGATATCCACCTAATATGGTGACCACCTCCCATTGTGATGTGAATACGTAAATTGGGCCTAAAACGGGCTTTCAGTTTATGGAATCCTAGGGCTGCCATTGCAACCGAGATTTTATTAAATATTACTCCGTATAAACGAAGAAGCAAATGGCAGGCAACTCAATTGTTATTCAAAGCGTCAACTGAGCAAAACAAAAATCCTGAAAACGTACAACTTCATTCATATCTCCAAACCCTAATTAACAAGATCAATGTCAGACCACATCCCTTTTGAAATCCATACAGAAATCATAGAAAGACTTGCTGCCAAATCTTTAATTCGATTCAGATCCGTGTCAAAAACATGGAAGTCTTTGATCGACAGCCCAAAGTTTGTTGCTACTTACGGCATCCACCACCATATTAATATGCATGTTTTACTTGTATCTCACCTAGTATATTCAACTAAGGAGTATATGTCCTTTGTTGATCATGATGACATTTTATTGTTTGGTCAATCTATTTTTCCTGTGTTTCCAAGAGAAAGTATAATTACTTGTATTTTCAGTATACTTGGGAGCTCCCACGGCCTGTTCTTTTTGAAATGTAGGTATTACGATAGGAACAGTACATATGGTTATGCCAATGGGGGATGATTCTCCCACACTGTTTTTTAATCCTCACACCCCTTTTACCCTATTATTAGGGAGGAGTTCAAGTAAATTGGTGTGTGAGCATCAAAAAACAGTGTGTGAGCATCATCCCCTAATGGGATGTACATTATTTGGAATCCATCAATTAGAAAATCGGTTGGTATTGTCGGTCCTACAAATAGTTTTTCTAGAGTATATTTTGGTGTTTGTCTTGTCACTCTTGACCCCAAACTTGTTAGAATTACCATATATGATTTGAAGTGGGTTGTAGAAATTTATACATTAAGTTTGGTAGTTGGAGGAAGATTTCTAACAATCTGCCACGTGGAACAGTTGAAATAAGTCAAAATAAAGCAGCAGTAGTTACGGATAGGATTATCTATTGGGTTGCTAATGACTCAGCTGTTGTTGCTGCGAATGGTAACTCTCATCTAATCGTTTCGTTAATTTGACAATTGAAGAATTTAAGTTAATTGAAATCCCAAATTTTATAGCACCTCTTGAAAATTATGATATCTCTAAGCTAAGAGACTCTCTCGTGCTTCTTAAATATTTAGAAACCGAGAAAGTAGTATGTGAAGTATGGATGATGATGATGATGATGAATAACGGTGTGTCAAAAACGTTTACAAAGCTATACAACATTAACACATCAAATCTGGTGAGCAAAGGGGTTAGGGGATTCACAAGGAGTGGCACACCTATAATTGTAATGACAGATGATTACGATTCGGAAGGACTTTATGTTTTTGAACCAAACTCAGAACGCGTCACTAAGATAGCTAAGCTTGATAGAGCGGGGATTAATTTCGATGTATATAACTACCATGAAACGCTACTTTTGCATGATCGATGAGATTGTAGTATCTATTTTGAAGTTAACCTGGGACGAAGATAATTAACAGGTGAATTTATTATCCGAATGCTAAGTAAGGATTACATGTGTTCTTTACTGTAGTTTTATCCTTTTTTTTTTTTATGTTTTATTTCCGAGTGTGCTGCTGCACAAGTAAAATTGGCAGATTTTCATATTTGAATTGTGAAACTTTAAGATTTTAAGTTGATATGTTTTGTACTTTTAAAGAGATGTTAGCGTTAGTGGTTCTATAGCTTTAGCTATGGTCAAACAAAAGAAGAAGAAAAACAAACCCTTTTTACTCATAACTAAGTCACCCAATAAAATATGCACATTACTCACCGACTCTGAAACTTCTTCACTTTCGTTTTAACTTTGAATCAAAAAATCAAATAAAAGTAAAAATCCTCATTGTAATGTTAACTTCGGTGTCAAAGGGTTCTCGGCACGAAGAGAACCTCCATTTTCTTGGTATCCCAAAGACCGTTGACTGAGTTGTACTCCATACCTGAGCTGCTGCTCGGATGCTAGTACTTCTCGCATTAAAGGTTGTACATGCGAACTCTAAGCGGGTGAGTATCGACTTTAGAATAAATTGAAAAGGCTGCTTTGACTATATTGAAGCACGAGATTTGTCACAGCTACGATATGTTACTGCATTTATGTTTGATGCTTTGAACTATGTTGCAATTTGAATGGCTATTTATCAGTTATTAGTGTTCATCAAATATTGTGTTGCCATTTACCTTATTATTAACGGTTTCAATTGGGTCAAAATAACCCCTATTATAAGCTGCACTTGATAAGTGGTGTTGGGTCAAAATAACCCTCATTTATAAGTTGCACTTGATAAAGTGATATTGATAAACTCCACTATAAAGTGTTGTTGGGTCAAAATAACCCTCTTTTTATAGTATACACCATATTTAGGTCAACATGACCCTTTTTTTGTGAAGTACATTTTTGGGTTGCTATAGTTGGCACTTGGCAGTACAGTTTTAGGTTGGTATAGTTGGCAACTTATGGGGTTGCATTCTTAGATCTTTTGTAACGGTAGAAAACCCACCCGGTGGAAATCAACGTGGCTAAAATCCCACGCCACAATGGCACAATGTCAAGTATCAATGCGTGGGTTTTGACATTTTGTGCGGCGTTGGTTGCTTTTCAACAGGTGAAGCAACGGCCAGCAGATCCAATTGGCAACTGTTGTTTGGCTTGGCTTTTTTTGGAGTGTTGCTTATTCAAATAAAAAATATATATACTCCCTCCGTCCCAAAATAATTGTCCACTTTTTTATTTTCGTTTGTCCCAAAATTATTGTCTATTTCTCTAAATAACCATTAAATATCATTAAAGTTCCAATTATGTCCCTTTTAACTTTGGAAATTCAACTTTAAATATATCAATTACTTTATTAGTTACTCTTTATAACTAACATTACTTTATTAGTTACTCTTTATAACTAACATTAAATAAAGGACAAATTGCCAATGAGGCTTTGCTTCATTGGTATCCATGTTTCATGGATTCGAGAGTAACCCAGGTTCGAGTCTAACAACTAACAACTAACTTTGCCTTTCAAAAAAATAAAAAAAAAAAAAAAAATAAAGGACAAATTAGACAATTTATCATTATATCTTATATCCAACAAAAAGTTAAAGTGGATTGTTTTTTGGGACGGAGGGAGTATTAAACTTTTGACTCATTCATACACTTCTTTTGCTTGATCGATGAGATTAGAATATCTATATTGAAGTAAACTTTGGACGAAGATAATGGCCAGGTGAATTTATTACTCCGTATCCGAATGCTAAATAAGGATTACTTGTGTTCTTAGTATTGTTTTATCCTTTTATCTTTCTTTCTGAGTGTGCCGCTGCATAAGCAATATTCCAATATTTACATATTCAGATTGTGAAACTTGAAGATTTTAAGTTTATATGTTTTGTTCTTGATTAATTTTGTCAGGTATTGAGATGTTATATATATTAATAGACTTGCATAGTTAGTAGACTTACATAGCTCTTGTCATGGATATAAAAGTCCCCCAAATAGGCCACCTAAGTCGACTAGCATAGATCATAAGGTAATCCGATTAGTCCCGAATAGTCTTAGACTTGGTTGTTCTATTCGGTCAAACCGTCAAAGTTGACAAAAGTCCAGTTCAGTTGGTTAAAGTCGGATTTATTACGTTAAATATAGCCCGGGGCATGATCAATGGGGAAGCAACCAATCGGGGGAAGCGGAGGAAGCAAATTTTTTTTTTTTTTTCGTTTTTTTTGGAATTTTTTTCCGGCATCAAGATCACACAAAAATATGAACATTTAGAAGAGACACTTCGTGATGAATGTTATTATTTAGGCGGGAAAACGATCGACAAAAATAACATTCAAGATAATATTGTTCGTGAAGAATATGAACGTTTTTTTTCCATGTTTTGTGAAGTAAAATTTAGCCCGATTTAGAGTTTAGGGTTTAGGGTTTTGACAAAATATGGTTGCGCCCCAAAAGCATCTCACTGGTCTTGAAATACTGTTTTGCTAGGCTCGATTGCTTCAATCAAGTCTATACCAATTACCAACATTGTTGTTCACGTAACTTTCTGAGGTCGGCTTGATTTTCGGTTGTTTGTGTAATTTACCATTTGATACTCCATGAATTGCATATCATTTATAAATTGGGATATATAGACCATTTGAAGCACGTCTCTTTCTTGACTTATTTCCACCACTAATATCGTCATAACCCTGTACAAAAATAATAATAAAAAAAATTGTTAAACACAATTTTGCGCCTATTTATTGATGAGGAGCTTAAAATAACTTGTTTCCATCATTTTTATATCAATTGTTTTATTGATTTATTCAGACCATCAACGTAAACATATATTGTTCTTTGTTGAACATGATGGCACTTTCTTGTTTGGTCAAACTAGCTATTGTTTCCTCCCACAGCTTGTTCTGCTCGCAGTTCTTATTATCACAATACATATTCATGTGGTTCTCCTAAAACTAGGTATGTTAATTATTTGGAATCCATCAATTACAGAAAGGGAAACTGGTCAGAATGACATCATTTTCTAAAGTCCTTAACAATATGCCCATAAAATTCAAAATTGCAAAAAATGCCCCATGACCATGCACCACGCATGATGCGTGCAAACCCGTGTGTGTTGCGTGCTTCCGAGATATTCAGCGAGACAACCATTTTTTCTCTTAAACGCACACCAAAACTGATCATGCATATTTTAACCGTGGGGTTTAATATGCCTGCTCAATACATAAAGAGGGGTTTAAGGATCTTAGAACGTGGCTCTCCGGTCCGGTTACCGTGAATAACCCTGGCCGACATGATGATGTCGGCGGGGTGGCCAAGTGATTAAGTCCACCTCCGATAACGGTTGTCGATCAAGAGGCCCCAAATAAGGTCGTAGGTACTAGCTTACGAAAGACTAACCTGTTAACCTTGAAAAGATGCCGAATGATGCTTTTGTATCGTAGGTGATGGTTACGTAATATGCTGTGTCCGGTGAATGATGATTAGGGTTTGTATTTATAGGCAAACCCTAATTCTAGAACCGTCCCAGATCATGATAATCTCATCCATAACTGACTCCCCCGAATCACGGATATAATTATGGAAAAGATATTTACTTGACAGCTAAGCAACCGCTATACCGAAAACAAAGGAATCAGATACAATTCGCATACCGCATAGCGCACACAAGCACACGCCTACGCACACTATTAAGCGCCCGCATGCATATGAGGTGCGCATGCGGGTTGCGGTATCATTATGTCCCCCCAGTTTGATGTTATATGACGCAAGACACATGACATCAAACTATTAAGCGGAAAAAACAAGAAAACGGCTAGCATTCAATGTTTCGCGTGCATTTCGAGGTCATTTAATGCCTGTCACTGTCGCAGAAGACCATTCGGCTGACAAGACATAAAGTGGCAGTTGTCAGGCGCGTGTCAGCCACGCTCTCATAGGTAACCATACCCATCTGACATCCTCACGCGTGAAATGTCCCGTTCTTATTGATTAAAAACGTTCCATATTAATTGATTTCGTTGCGAGGTTTTGACCTCTATATGAGACGTTTTTCAAAGACTGCATTCATTTTTAAAACAAACCATAACCTTTATTTCATAAATAAAGGTTTAAAAAGTTTTACGTAGATTATCAAATAATGATAATCTAAAATATCCTGTTTACACACGACCATTACATAATGGTTTACAATACAAATATGTTACATCGAAATCAGTTTCTTGAATGCAGTTTTTACACAATATCATACAAACATGGACTCCAAATCTTGTCCTTATTTTAGTATGCAACAGCGGAAGCTCTTAGTATTCACCTGAGAATAAACATGCTTTAAACGTCAACAAAAATGTTGGTGAGTTATAGGTTTAACCTATATATATCAAATCGTAACAATAGACCACAAGATTTCATATTTCAATACACATCCCATACATAGAGATAAAAATCATTCATATGGTGAACACCTGGTAACCGACATTAACAAGATGCATATATATAAGAATATTCCCATCATTCCGGGACACCCTTCGGATACGATATAAATTTCAAAGTACTAAAGCATCCGGTACTTTGGATGGGGTTTGTTAGGCCCAATAGATCTATCTTTAGGATTCGCGTCAATTAGGGTGTCTGTTCCCTAATTCTTAGATTACCAGACTTAATAAAAAGGGGCATATTCGATTTCGATAATTCAACCATAGAATGTAGTTTCACGTACTTGTGTCTATTTTGTAAATCATTTATAAAACCTGCATGTATTCTCATCCCAAAATATTAGATTTTAAAAGTGGGACTATAACTCACTTTCACAGATTTTTACTTCGTCGGGAAGTAAGACTTGGCCACTGGTTGATTCACGAACCTATAACAATATATACATATATATCAAAGTATGTTCAAAATATATTTACAACACTTTTAATATATTTTAATGTTTTAAGTTTATTAAGTCAGCTGTCCTCGTTAGTAACCTACAACTAGTTGTCCACAGTTAGATGTACAGAAATAAATCGATAAATATTATCTTGAATCAATCCACGACCCAGTGTATACGTATCTCAGTATTGATCACAACTCAAACTATATATATAGATGTTCCGAAATATATATAGATGTGTCGACATGATAGGTCGAAACATTGTATACGTGTCTATGGTATCTCAAGATTACATAATATATAATACAAGTTGATTAAGTTATGGTTGGAATAGATTTGTTACCAATTTTCACGTAGCTAAAATGAGAAAAATTATCCAATCTTGTTTTACCCATAACTTCTTCATTTTAAATCCGTTTTGAGTGAATCAAATTGCTATGGTTTCATATTGAACTCTATTTTATGAATATAAACAGAAAAAGTATAGGTTTATAGTCGGAAAAATAAGTTACAAGTCATTTTTGTAAAGGTAGTCATTTCAGTCGAAAGAACGACGTCTAGATGACCATTTTAGAAAACATACTTCCACTTTGAGTTTAACCATAATTTTTGGATATAGTTTCATGTTCATAATAAAAATCATTTTCCCAGAATAATAACTTTTAAATCAAAGTTTATCATAGTTTTTAATTAACTAACCCAAAACAGCCCGCGGTGTTACTACGACGGCATAAATCCGGTTTTACGGTGTTTTTCGTGTTTCCAGGTTTTAAATCATTAAGTTAGCATATCATATAGATATATAACATGTGTTTAGTTGATTTTAAAAGTCAAGTTAGAAGATTAACTTTTATTTGCGAACAAGTTTAGAATTAACTAAACTATGTTCTAGTGATTACAAGTTTAAACCTTCGAATAAGATAGCTTTATATATATGAATCGAATGATGTTATGAACATCATTACTACCTCAAGTTCCTTGAATAAACCTACTGGAAATGAGAAAAATAGATCTAACTTCAAAGGATCCTTGGATGGCTTGAAAGTTCTTGATGCAGAATCATGACACGAAAACAATTTCAAGTAAGATTTCCACTCGAAATAAGATTGTTATAGTTATAGAAATTGAATTAAAGTTTGAATATGATTATTACCTTGTATTAGAAAGATAACCTACTGTAAGTAACAAAGGTTTCTTGATCTTGGATGATTACTTGGAATGGATTTAGAAAACTTGGAAGTAAACTTGCAATCTTGGAAGTATTCTTGATTTTATGAAACTAGAACTTTTGGAATTTATGAAGAACACTTAGAACTTGAAGATAGAACTTGAGAGAGATCAATTAGATGAAGAAAATTGAATAATGAAAGTGTTTGTAGGTGTTTTTGGTCGTTGGTGTATGGATTAGATATAAAGGATATGTAATTTTGTTTTCATGTAAATAAGTCATGAATGATTACTCATATTTTTGTAATTTTATGAGATATTTCATGCTAGTTGCCAAATGATGGTTCCCACATGTGTTAGGTGACTCACATGGGCTGCTAAGAGCTAATCATTGGAGTGTATATACCAATAGTACATACATCTAAAAGCTGTGTATTGTACGAGTACGAATACGGGTGCATACGAGTAGAATTGTTGATGAAACTGAACGAGGATGTAATTGTAAGCATTTTTGTTAAGTAGAAGTATTTTGATAAGTGTCTTGAAGTCTTTCAAAAGTGTATGAATACATATTAAAAAACTACATGTATATACATTTTAACTGAGTCGTTAAGTCATCGTTAGTCGTTACATGTAAATGTTGTTTTGAAACCTTTAGGTTAACGATCTTGTTGAATGTTGTTAACCCATTGTTTATTATAACAAATGAGATGTTAAATTGTTATATTATCATGATATTATGATATATAATATATCTTAGTATGATATATATACAGTTAAATGCCGTTACAATGATAATCGTTACATATATGTCTCGTTTCGAAATCATTAAGTTAGTAGTCTTATTTTTACATATGTATTTCATTGTTAATACACTTAATAATATATTTACTTATCATTTAACATAATTAACCAAGTGTATCAATATCTTAATATGATTCATATGTACCTAGTAAGACGTTGTTATAACGATAATCGTTATATATATCGTTTTCGAGTTTCTTAAATTAATAGTCTCATTTTTATGTATATAACTCATTGTTAAAATACCTAATGAGATACATACTTACAATAAAATCATGTTAACTATATATATAACCGTATATATGTCATCGTATAGTTTTTACAAGTTTTAACGTTCGTGAATCACCGGTCAACTTGGGTGGTCAATTGTCTATATGAAACCTATTTCAATTAATCAAGTCTTAACAAGTTTGATTGCTTAACATGTTGGAAACACTTAATCATGTAAATAACAATTTCATTTAATATATATATAAACATGAAAAAGTTCGGGTCACTACAGTACCTACCCGTTAAATAAATTTCGTCCCGAAATTTTAAGCAGTTGGAGGTGTTGACATATCTTCTGGAAATAAATGCGGGTATTTCTTCTTCATCTGATCTTCACGCTCCCAGGTGAACTCGGGTCCTCTACGAGCATTCCATCGAACCTTAACAATCGGTATCTTGTTTTGTTTAAGTCTCTTAACCTCACGATCCATTATTTCGACGGGTTCTTCAATGAATTGAAGTTTTTCATTGATTTGGATTTCGTCCAACGGAATAGTGAGATCTTCTTTAGCAAAACATTTCTTCAAATTTGAGACGTGAAAAGTGTTATGTACAGCCGCGAGTTGTTGAGGTAGCTCCAGTTGGTAAGCTACTGGTCCGACATGATCTATAATCTTGAATGGTCCAATGTACCTTGGATTTAGTTTCCCCCGTTTACCAAATCGAACAACGCCTTTCACGGGTGAAACCTTAAGCATGACCATTTCCCCAATTTCAAACTCTATATCTTTTCTTTTACTATCCGCGTAGCTCTTTTGATCGACTCTGGACGGTTTTCAATCTTTGTTGAATTTGGATGATTTTCTCGGTAGTTTCTTGTATTATATCCGGACCCGTAATCTGTCTATCCCCCACTTCACTCCAAAAAATCGGAGACCTGCACTTTCTACCATAAAGTGCTTCAAACGGCGCCATCTCAATGCTTGAATGGTAGCTGTTGTTGTAGGAAAATTCTGCTAACGGTAGATGTCGATCCCAACTGTTTCCGAAATCAATAACACATGCTCGTAGCATGTCTTCAAGCGTTTGTATCGTCCTTTCGCTCTGTCCATCAGTTTGTGGATGATAGGCAGTACTCATGTCTAGACGAGTTCCTAATGCTTGCTGTAATGTCTGCCAGAATCTTGAAATAAATCTGCCATCCCTATCACAGATAATAGAGATTGGTATTCCATGTCTGGAGACGACTTCCTTCAAATACAGTCGTGCTAACTTCTCCATCTTGTCATCTTCTCTTATTGGCAGGAAGTGTGCTGATTTGGTGAGACGATCAACTATTACCCAAATAGTATCAAAACCACTTGCAGTCCTTGGCAATTTAGTGATGAAATCTATGGTAATATTTTTCCATTTCCATTCCGGGATTTCGGGTTGTTAAAGTAGACCTGATGGTTTCTGATGCTCAGCTTTGACCTTAGAACACGTCAAACATTCTCCTACGTATTTAGCAACATCGGCTTTCATACCCGGCCACCAAAAATGTTTCTTGAGATCCTTGTACATCTTCCCCGTTCCAGGATGTATTAAGTATCTGGTTTTATGAGCTTCTCTAAGTACCATTTCTCTCATATCTCCAAATTTTGGTACCCAAATTCTTTCAGACCTATACTGGGTTCCGTCTTCCCGAATGTTAAGATGCTTCTCCGATCCTTTGGGTATTTCATCCTTTAAATTTCCCTCTTTTAAAACTCCTTGTTGCGCCTCCTTTATTTGAGTAGTAAGGTTAGTGTGAATCATTATATTCATCGATTTTACTCGAATGGGTTCTCTGTCCTTTCTGCTCAAGGCGTCGGCTACCACATTTGCCTTCCCCGGGTGGTAACGAATCTCAAAGTCGTAATCATTCAACAATTCAATCCACCTACGCTGCCTCATATTTAGTTGTTTCTGATTAAATATGTGTTGAAGACTTTTGTGGTCGGTATATATAATACTTTTAACCCCATATAAGTAGTGCCTCCAAGTCTTTAATGCAAAAACAACCGCGCCTAATTCCAAATTATGCGTCGTATAATTTTGCTCGTGAATCTTCAATTGTCTAGACGCATAAGCAATCACCTTCGTCCGTTGCATTAATACACAACCGAGACCTTGCTTTGATGCGTCACAATAAATCACAAAATCATCATTCCCTTCAGGCAATGATAATATAGGTGCCGTAGTTAGCTTTTTCTTCAATAATTGAAATGCCTTTTCTTGTTCATCCTTCCATTCAAATTTCTTCCCTTTATGCGTTAATGCAGTCAAGGGTTTTGCTATTTTGGAGAAATCTTGGATGAATCTTCTGTAGTAACCAGCCAATCCTAAAAATTGACGTATATGCTTCGGAGTTTTTGGGGTTTCCCACTTTTCAACGGTTTCGATCTTTGCCGGGTCCACCTGGATACCTTCTTTGTTCACTATGTGACCGAGGAATTGAACTTCTTCCAACCAAAATGTACACTTTGAAAACTTAGCGTACAGTTTTTCTTTCCTCAATACTTCTAGTACTTTTCTCAAATGTTCTTCGTGCTCTTGATCATTCTTTGAGTAAATAAGTATGTCATCGATGAAAACAATGACAAACTTGTCAAGATATGGCCCACACACTCGGTTCATAAGGTCCATGAACACAGCTGGTGCATTAGTCAATCCAAACGGCATAACCATAAACACGTAATGACCATAACGCGTCCTAAAAGTAGTTTTTGGAATATCATCCTCCTTTACTCGCATTTGATGATATCCAGAACGTAAATCGATCTTCGAATAAATCGACGAGCCTTGTAGTTGATCAAATAAGTCGTCAATTCTCGGCAGTGGATAACGGTTTTTGATGGTAAGTTTGTTCAACTCTCTGTAGTCAATACACAACCTAAATGTACCATCCTTCTTCTTGACAAACAAAACATGAGCTCCCCATGGTGATGTGCTTGGTCGAATGAAACCACATTCTAATAGTTCTTGCAGTTGGCTTTGCAGTTCTTTCATCTCACTGGGTGCGAGTCTATAAGGAGCACGAGCTATTGGTGCAGCTCCTGGTACAAGATCTATTTGAAATTCAACAGATCGATGTGGAGGTAGTCCCGGTAATTCTTTCAGAAATACATCGGGAAATTCTTTTGCGACGGAAACATCATTGATGCTCTTTTCTTCAGTTTGTACTTTCTCGACGTGTGCTAGAACAGCATAGCAACCTTTTCTTATTAGTTTTTGTGCCTTCAAATTACTAATAAGATGTAGCTTCATGTTGCCCTTTTCTCCGTACACCATTAAGGGTTCTCCTTCTTCTCGTACAATGCGAATTGCATTTTTATAACATACGATCTCTGCTTTCACCTTCTTCAGCCAGTCCATGCCAACTATTACATCAAAACTCCCTAACTCTACTGGTATCAAATCAATCTTAAATATTCCGCTACCCAGTTTAATTTCTCGATTCCGGCATATATTATCTGCTGAAATTAATTTACCGTCTGCTAATTCGAGTAAAAATTTACTATCTAACGGCGTCAACGGACAACTTAATTTAGCACAAAAATCTCTACTCATATAGCTTTTATCTGCACCAGAATCAAATAAAACGTAAGCAGATTTATTGTCAATAAGAAACGTACCCGTAACAAGCTCCGGGTCTTCCTGTGCCTCTGCCGCATTAATATTGAAAACTCTTCCGCGGCCTTGTCCATTCTTTTTCTCCTGGTTCGGGCAATTTCTATTAATGTGGTCCGATTTTCCACATTTATAACAAACTACATTGGCATAACTTGCTCCGACACTACTTGCTCCACCATTACTCGTTCCAACACCATTTGTTCCTTTCGTTCTGTTAACCCCTGGTCCGTAGACCTCACACTTCGCCGCGCTATGACCATTTCTTTTACACTTGTTGCAAAATTTGGTGCAGAACCCCGAGTGATACTTTTCACACCTTTGGCATAGCTGCTTCTGATTGTTGTTGTTGTTGTTGCGGTTGTTATTGTTGTTGGGATGATCGTTGTAGTTGTTGTTGTTGTTGTTGTTGTTGTTGTTGTTGTTGTTGTTGTTGTTGTTGGGCCGTTTGTTGTAGTTGCGATTGATGTTGCGATTGTTGGGATAGTTGTTGCGATTATTATTGTAATTGCTGTTGTTCTTGTATTGGTGATTCTTATCACCGTTTTCCTCCCACTTTCTTTTGACTTGCTTCACATTGGCCTCTTCAGCCGTCTGTTCTTTAATTCTTTCCTCAATCTGGTTCACTAGTTTGTGAGCCATTCTACATGCCTGTTGTATGGAGGCAGGCTCATGTGAACTTATATCTTCTTGGATTCTTTTCGGTAATCCTTTCACAAACGCGTCGATCTTCTCTTCCTCATCTTCGAACGCTCCCGGACATAATAGGCACAATTCTGTGAATCGTCTTTCGTACGTGGTAATATCAAATCCTTTAGTTCATAACCCTCTAAGTTCTGTCTTGAGCTTATTGACCTCGGTTCTGGGACGGTACTTCTCGTTCATCAAGTGCTTGAATGCTGACCACGGTAGTGCGTACGCATCATCTTGTCCCACTTGCTCTAGATAGGTATTCCACCATGTTAACGCAGAACCTGTGAAGGTATGCGTAGCGTACTTCACTTTATCCTCTTCAGTACACTTACTTATGGCAAACACCGATTCGACCTTCTCGGTCCACCGTTTCAATCCGATCAGTCCTTCGGTTCCATCAAATTCCAAAGGTTTGCAGGCAGTGAATTCTTTGTAGGTGCATCCTACACGATTTCCTGTACTGCTAGATCCAAGGTTATTGTTGGTATGTAGCGCAGCCTGTACTGCGGCTATGTTTGAAGCTAGAAAAGTACGGAATTCCTCTTCATTCATATTCACGGTGTGTCGAGTAGTCGGTGCCATTTCCTTCAAAATAGTTAAATGGAACAAGTTAATCATACAGAATATTAAGAGTAGTTAATAGTATTTCGTAGCATAATATGAACTCATTTATAAAAGCTTTTTCTTCATATTAGCGTTTTATAAGTTTAAATTCGGGTAGTACCTACCCGTTAAGTTCATACTTAGTAGCTAATATACAATTCAACTACTACAATTCTATATGAAAAACTGATTATAATAATATTTCGCGTTCAAACTTTTATACAATATTTTACAAACTTACAATACCGCTTATTTTACATAAAGCATGAAATATAGCACACAATAACTTTGATACAAGATAGTTGTGAAGATAATTCTAGCTAGTACACAAGTCGTTCAGCAAAGGCAATAAAGACACGTAATTCATACGTCCAGAAACAAGTCATGCATTCTGGTTTTACTAGGACTACTTCCCATCCTTGGTCTTGTGGAACATAACCGTTATGGCCGTTGATAAGACAGCGTGTTGTAACGTCGTCAAAGGGACGAGGGTTACGTAATGACCAACAGTCTCGTAATAACCTGAAAACCTCATTTCTTACCCCAATTACTGAAATGTCCCGTTCTTATTGATTAAAAACGTTCCATATTAATTGATTTCGTTGCGAGGTTTTGACCTCTATATGAGACGTTTTTCAAAGACTGCATTCATTTTAAAACAAACCATAACCTTTATTTCATCAATAAAGGTTTAAAAAGCTTTACGTAGATTATCAAATAATGATAATCTAAAATATCCTGTTTACACACGACCATTACATAATGGTTTACAATACAAATATGTTACAACAAAATAAGTTTCTTGAATGCAGTTTTTACACAATATCATACAAGCATGGACTCCAAATCTCGTCCTTATTTAAGTATGCGACTGCGGAAGCTCTTAATAATCACCTGAGAATAAACATGCTTAAAACGTCAACAAAAATGTTAGTGAGTTATAGGTTTAACCTATATATATCAAATCATAATAATAGACCACAAGATTTCATATTTCAATACACATCCCATACATAGAGATAAAAGTCATTCATATGGTGAACACCTGGTAACCGACATTAACAAGATGCATATATAAGAATATCCCCATCATTCCGGGACACCCTTCGGATATGATATAAATTTCGAAGTACTAAAGCATCCGGTACTTTGGATGGGGTTTGTTGGGCCCAATAGATCTATCTTTAGGATTCGCATCAATTAGGGTGTCTGTTCCCTAATTCTTAGATTACCAGACTTAATAAAAAGGGGCATATTCGATTTCGATAATTCAACCATAGAATGTAGTTTCACGTACTTGTGTCTATTTTGTAAATCATTTATAAAACCTGCATGTATTCTCATCCCAAAAATATTAGATTTCAAAAGTGGGACTATAACTCACTTTCACAGATTTTTACTTCGTCGGGAAGTAAGACTTGGCCACTGGTTGATTCACGAACCTATAACAATATATACATATATATCAAAGTATGTTCAAAATATATTTACAACACTTTTAATATATTTTGATGTTTTAAGTTTATTAAGTCAGCTGTCCTCGTTAGTAACCTACAACTAGTTGTCCACAGTTAGATGTACAGAAATAAATCGATAAATATTATCTTGAATCAATCCACGACCCAGTGTATACGTATCTCAGTATTGATCACAACTCAAACTATATATATTTTGGAATCAACCTCAACCCTGTATAGCTAACTCCAACATTCACATATAGAGTGTCTATGGTTGTTCCGAAATATATATAGATGTGTCGACATGATAGGTCGAAACATTGTATACGTGTCTATGGTATCTCAAGATTACATAATATACAATACAAGTTGATTAAGTTATGGTTGGAATAGATTTGTTACCAATTTTCACGTAGCTAAAATGAGAAAAATTATCCAATCTTGTTTTACCCATAACTTCTTCATTTTAAATCCGTTTTGAGTGAATCAAATTGCTATGGTTTCATATTGAACTATATTTTATGAATCTAAACAGAGAAAGTATAGGTTTATAGTCGGAAAAATAAGTTACAAGTCGTTTTTGTAAAGGTAGTCATTTCAGTCGAAAGAACGACGTCTAGATGACCATTTTAGAAAACATACTTCCGCTTTGAGTTTAACCATAATTTTTGGATATAGTTTCATGTTCATAATAAAAATCATTTTCTCAGAATAACAACTTTTAAATCAAAGTTTATCATAGTTTTTAATTAACTAACCCAAAACAGCCCGCGGTGTTACTACGACGGCGTAAATCCGGTTTTACGGTGTTTTTCGTGTTTCCAGGTTTTAAATCATTAAGTTAGCATATCATATAGATATATAACATGTGTTTAGTTGATTTTAAAAGTCAAGTTAGAAGGATTAACTTTTGTTTGCGAACAAGTTTAGAATTAACTAAACTATGTTCTAGTGATTACAAGTTTAAACCTTCGAATAAGATAGCTTTATATGTATGAATCGAATGATGTTATGAACATCATTACTACCTTAAGTTCCTTGGATAAACCTACTGGAAAATAGAAAAATGGATCTAGCTTCAACGGATCCTTGGATGGCTCGAAGTTCTTGAAGCAGAATCATGACACGAAAACAAGTTCAAGTAAGATCATCACTTGAAATAAGATTGTTATAGTTATAGAAATTGAACCAAAGTTTGAATATGATTATTACCTTGTATTAGAATGATAACCTACTGTAAGAAAAAAAGATTTCTTGAGGTTGGATTATCACCTTACAAGATTGGAAGTGAGCTAGCAAACTTGAAAGTATTCTTGATTTTATGTAACTAGAACTTGTAGAATTTATGAAGAACACTTAGAACTTGAAGATAGAACTTGAGAAAGATCAATTAGATGAATAAAATTGAAGAATGAAAGTGTTTGTAGGTGTTTTTGGTCGTTGGTGTATGGATTAGATATAAAGGATATGTAATTTTGTTTTCATGTAAATAAGTCATGAATGATTACTCATATTTTTGTAATTTTATGAGATATTTCATGCTAGTTGCCAAATGATGGTTCCCACATGTGTTAGGTGACTCACATGGGCTGCTAAGAGCTGATCATTGGAGTGTATATACCAATAGTACATACATCTAAAAGCTGTGTATTGTACGAGTACGAATACGGGTGCATACGAGTAGAATTGTTGATGAAACTGAACGAGGATGTAATTGTAAGCATTTTTGTTAAGTAGAAGTATTTTGATAAGTGTATTGAAGTCTTTCAAAAGTGTATAATTACATATTAAAACACTACATGTATATACATTTTAACTGAGTCGTTAAGTCATCGTTAGTCGTTACATGTAAGTGTTGTTTTGAAACCTTTAGGTTAACGATCTTGTTAAATGTTGTTAACCCAATGTTTATAATATCAAATGAGATTTTAAATTATTATATTATCATGATATTATCATGTATGAATATCTCTTAATATGATATATATACATTAAATCTCTTTACAACGATAATCGTTACATATATGTCTCGTTTAAAAATCATTAAGTTAGTAGTCTTGTTTTTACATATGTAGTTCATTGTTAATATACTTAATGATATGTTTACTTATCATAGTATCATGTTAACTATATATATCCATATATATGTCATCATATAGTTTTTACAAGTTTTAACGTTCGTGAATCACCGGTCAACTTGGGTGGTCAATTGTCTATATGAAACATATTTCAATTAATCAAGTCTTAACAAGTTTGATTGCTTAACATGTTGGAAACATTTAATCATGTAAATATCAATCTCAATTAATATATATAAACATGGAAAAGTTTGGGTCACTACAGTACCTACCCGTTAAATAAATTTCGTCCCAAAATTTTAAGCTGTTGAAGGTGTTGACGAATCTTCTGGAAATAGATGCGGGTATTTCTTCTTCATCTGATCTTCATGCTCCCAGGTGAACTCGGGTCCTCTACGAGCATTCCATCGAACCTTAACAATTGCTTAAGTCTTTTAACCTCACGATCCATTATTTCGACGGGTTCTTCGATGAATTGAAGTTTTTCGTTGATTTGGATTTCATCTAACGGAATAGTGAGATCTTCTTTAGAAAAACATTTCTTCAAATTCGAGACGTGGAAAGTGTTATGTACAGCTGCGAGTTGTTGAGGTAACTCAAGTCGGTAAGCTACTGGTCCGACACGATCAATAATCTTGAATGGTCCAATAAACCTTGGATTTAATTTCCCTCGTTTACCAAATCGAACAACGCCTTTCCAAGGTGCAACTTTAAGCATGACCATCTCTCCAATTTCAAATTCTATATCTTTTCTTTTAATGTCAGCGTAGCTCTTTTGTCGACTTTGGACGGTTTTCAACCGTTGTTGAATTTGGATGATCTTCTCGGTAGTTTCTTGTATAATCTCCGGACCCGTAATCTGTCTATCCCCTACTTCACTCCAACAAATCGGAGACCTGCACTTTCTACCATAAAGTGCTTCAAACGGCGCCATCTCAATGCTTGAATGATAGCTGTTGTTGTAGGAAAATTCTGCTAACGGTAGATGTCGATCCCAACTGTTTCCGAAATCAATAACACATGCTCGTAGCATGTCTTCAAGCGTTTGTATCATTCTTTCACTCTGCCCATCAGTTTGTGGATGATAGGCAGTACTCATGTCTAGACGAGTTCCTAATGCTTGCTGTAATGTCTGCCAGAATCTTGAAATAAATCTGCCATCCCTATCAGAGATAATAGAGATTGGTATTCCATGTCTGGAGATGACTTCCTTCAAATACAGTCGTGCTAACTTCTCCATCTTGTCATCTTCTCTTATTGGCAGGAAGTGTGCTGATTTGGTGAGACGATCAACTATTACCCAAATAGTATCAAAACCACTTGCAGTCCTTGGCAATTTAGTGATGAAATCCATGGTAATGTTTTCCCATTTCCATTCCGGGATTTCGGGTTGTTGAAGTAGACCTGATGGTTTCTGATGCTCAGCTTTGACCTTAGAACACGCAAACATTCTCCTACGTATTTAGCAACATCGGCTTTCATACCCGGCCACCAAAAATGTTTCTTAAGATCCTTGTACATCTTCCCCGTTCCAGGATGTATTGAGTATCTGGTTTTATGAGCTTCTCTAAGTACCATTTCTCTCATATCTCCAAATTTTGGTACCCAAAACCTTTCAGCCCTATACCGGGTTCCGTCTTCCTGAATATTAAGATGCTTCTCCGATCCTTTGGGTATTTCATCCTTTAAATTTCCCTCTTTTAAAACTCCTTGTTGCGCCTCCTTTATTTGAGTAGTAAGGTTATTATGAATCATTATATTCATAGATTTTACTCGAATGGGTTCTCTGTCCTTCCTGCTCAAGGCATCGGCTACCACATTTGCCTTCCCCGGGTGGTAACGAATCTCAAAGTCGTAATCATTCAACAATTCAATCCACCTACGCTGCCTCATATTCAGTTGTTTCTGATTAAATATGTGTTGAAGACTTTTGTGGTCGGTATATATAATACTTTTGACCCCATATAAGTAGTGCCTCCAAGTCTTTAATGCAAAAACAACCGCGCCTAATTCCAAATCATGCGTTGTATAATTTTGTTCGTGAATCTTCAATTGTCTAGACGCATAAGCAATCACCTTCATTCGTTGCATTAATACACAACCGAGACCTTGCTTTGATGCATCACAATAAATCACAAAATCATCATTCCCTTCAGGCAATGACAATATAGGTGCAGTAGTTAGCTTTTTCTTCAATAACTGAAACGCTTTCTCTTGTCCATCATTCCATTCAAATTTCTTCCCTTTATGCGTTAATGCAGTCAAGGGTTTTGCTATTCTGGAAAAGTCTTGGATGAACCTTCTGTAGTAACCAGCTAGTCCTAAAAACTGGCGTATGTGTTTTGGAGTTTTTGGGGTTTCCCACTTTTCAACAGTTTCTATCTTTGCCGGATCCACCTTAATACCTTCTTTGTTCACTATGTGACCGAGGAATTGAACTTCTTCCAACCAAAATGCACACTTTGAAAACTTAGCGTACAATTCTTCCTTCCTCAATACTTCTAACACCTTTCTCAAATGTTCACCGTGTTCTTGGTCATTCTTTGAGTAAATAAGTATGTCATCAATGAAAACAATGACAAACTTGTCAAGGTATGGTCCACACACTCAGTTCATAAGGTCCATGAACACAGCTGGTGCATTAGTTAAACCAAACGGCATGACCATAAACTCGTAATGACCGTAACGTGTTCTGAAAGCAGTCTTTGGAATATCATCTTCTTTCACCCGCATTTGATGATACCCGGAACGCAAGTCAATCTTTGAATAAACAGACGAGCCTTGTAGTTGATCAAATAAGTCGTCAATTCTCAGTAGTGGGTAGCGGTTCTTGATGGTAAGTTTGTTCAACTCTCGGTAGTCGATACATAACCTGAATGTACCATCTTTCTTCTTGACAAACAAAACAGGAGCTCCCCAAGGTGATGTGCTTGGTCGAATGAAACCACGCTCTAAAAGTTCTTGTAATTGGCTTTGCAGTTCTTTCATCTCGCTGGGTGCGAGTCTGTAAGGAGCACGAGCTATTGGTGCAGCTCCTGGTACAAGATCTATTTGAAATTCAACGGATCGATGTGGGGGTAATCCCGGTAATTCTTTCGGAAATACATCGGGAAATTCTTTTGCAATGGGAACATCATTGATGCTCTTTTCTTCAGTTTGTACTTTCTCGACGTGTGCTAGAACAGCATAGCAACCTTTTCTTATTAGTTTTTATGCCTTCAAATTACTAATAAGATGTAGCTTCGTGTTGCCCTTTTCTCCGTACACCATTAAGGGTTTTCCTTTTTCTCGTATAATGCGAATTGCATTTTTGTAACAAACGATCTCTGTTTTCACTTCTTTCAACCAGTCCATACCGATTATCACATCAAAACTCCCTAACTCTACTGGTATCAAGTCAATCTTAAATGTTTCGCTAACCAGTTTAATTTCTCGATTCCGACATATATTATCTGCTGAAATTAATTTACCATTTGCTAATTCGAGTAAAAATTTACTATCCAAAGGCGTCAATGGACAACTTAATTTAGCACAAAAATCTCTACTCATATAGCTTCTATCCGCACCCGAATCAAATAAAACGTAAGCAGATTTATTGTCAATAAGAAACGTACCCGTAACAAGCTCCGGGTCTTCCTGTGCCTCTGCCGCATTAATATTGAAAACTCTTCCGCGGCCTTGTCCATTCGTGTTCTCCTGGTTCGGGCAATTTCTAATAATGTGGACCGGTTTTCCACATTTATAACAAACTACATTGGCATAACTTGCTCCGACACTACTTGCTCCGACATTACTCGTTCTGACACCATTTGTTCCTTTCGTTCTATTAACCCCTGGTCCATAGAGCTCACACTTCGCTGCGCTATGACCATTTCTTTTACACTTGTTGTAAAATTTGGTGCAGAACCCCGAGTGATACTTTTCACACCTTTGGCATAGCTGCTTCTGATTGTTGTTGTTGTTGCGGTTATTATTGTTGTTGGGATGATTGTTGTAGTTGCTGTTGTTGTTGTTGTTGTTGTTGTTGGGCCGTTTGTTGTAGTTGCGATTAATGTTGCGATTGTTGGGATAATTGTTGCGATTATTGTTGTAATTGCTGTTGTTGTTGTATTGGTGATTCTTATCACCGTTTTCCTCCCACTTTCTTTTGACTTGCTTCACATTGGCCTCTTCAGCAGTCTGTTCTTTAATTCTTTCTTCAATCTGGTTCACTAGTTTGTGAGCCATTCTGCATGCCTGTTGTATGGAGGCGGGCTCGTGTGAACTTATATCTTCTTGGATTCTTTCCGGTAATCCTTTCACAAATGCGTCGATCTTCTCTTCCTCATCTTCGAATGCTCCCGGACACAATAGGCACAATTCTGTGAATCGTCTTTCGTACGTGGTAATATCAAATCCTTGGGTTCGTAACCCTCTAAGTTCTATCTTGAGCTTATTGACCTCGGTTCTGGGACGGTACTTCTCGTTCATCAAGTGCTTGAATCCTGACTACGGTAGTGCGTACGCATCGTCTTGTCCCACTTGCTCTAGATAGGTATTCCACCATGTTAACGCAGAACCTGTGAAGGTATGCGTAGCGTACTTCACTTTGTCCTCTTCAGTATACTTACTTATGGCAAACACCGATTCGACCTTCTCGGTCCACCGTTTCAATCCGATCGGTCCTTCGGTTCCATCAAATTCTAAAGGTTTGCAGGCAGTGAATTCTTTGTAGGTGCATCCTACACGATTTCATGTACTGCTAGATCCAAGGTTATTGTTGGTATATAGCGCAGCCTGTACTGCGGCTATGTTTGAAGCTAGAAAAGTACGGAATTCCTCTTCATTCATATTCACGGTGTGTCGAGTAGTCGGTGCCATTTCCTTCAAAATAGTCAAATGGAACAAGTTAATCATACAGAATATTAAGAGTAGTTAATAGTATTTCGTAGCATAATATGAACTCATTTATAAAAGCTTTTTCTTCATATTAGCGTTTTATAAGTTTAAATTCGGGTAGTACCTACCCGTTAAGTTCATACTTAGTAGCTAATATACAATTCAACTACTACAATTCTATATGAAAAACTGATTATAATAATATTTCGCGTTCAAACTTTTATACAATATTTTACAAACTTACAATACCGCTTATTTTACATAAAGCATGAAATATAGCACACAATAACTTTGATACAAGATAGTTGTGAAGATAATTCTAGCTAGTACACAAGTCGTTCAGCAAAGGCAATAAAGACACGTAATTCATACGTCCAGAAACAAGTCATGCATTCTGGTTTTACTAGGACTACTTCCCATCCTTGGTCTTGTGGAACATAACCGTTATGGCCGTTGATAAGACAGCGTGTTGTAATGTCGTCAAAGGGACGAGGGTTACGTAATGTCCAACAGTCCCGTAACAATCTAAAAACCTCATTTCTTACCCCAATTACCGACTCCGTCACTTGTGGGAACGTTTTGTTTAATAGTTGTAGCCCGATGTTCTTGTTCTCACTTTGGTGAGAAGCGAACATTACTAATCCGTAAGCATAACATGCTTCTTTATGTTGCATGTTAGCCGCTTTTTCTAAATCACGAAGTCCAATATTCGGATATATTGAGTCAAAATAATTTCTTAACCCATTGCGTAAAATAGCATTTGGGTTCCCCGCAATATATGCGTCAAAGTAAACACATCGTAACTTATGGATTTCCCAATGTGATATCCCCCATCTTTCGAACGAAAGCCTTTTATAAACCAAGGCATTCTTGGAACGTTCTTCGAATGTCTTACAAACTGATCTCGCCTTAAATAGTTGTGTCGAAGAATTCTGACCGACTCTAGACAAGATTTCATCAATCATGTCTCCGGGTAGGTCTCTTAAAAAATTGGGTTGTCTATCCATTTTGTGTTTTTATACTGTAAAATAGACAAGAGTTAGATTCATAAAAAAAATACTTATTAATACAAGCAATTTTTACATATATCATAAAGCATAAGCACACTATATTACATATATTACACCACACGAATACAACTATCTTATTCCGACTCGCTTGTTTCTTCTTCTTCAGTTTTGGTTCGTTTTGCCAAGTTTCTAGGGATATATGATGTTCCCCTAATACGAGCCGTCGTTTTCCACATTTGTTTAGAAAAACCTGGTGGTTTAGAGGTTCCCGGGTCATTGTTACAACTTAAGGACTTCGGGGGTTGACGATACATATAAAGTTCATCGGGGTTGGAATTAGATTTCTCTATTTTTATGCCCTTTCCCTTATTATTTTCTTTTGCCTTTTTAAATTCAGTTGGGGTAATTTCTATAACATCATCGGAATTCTCGTCGGAATCCGATTCATCGGAGAATTGGTAATCCTCCCAATATTTTGCTTCCTTGGCGGAAACACCATTGACCATAATTAACCTTGGTCGGTTGGTTGAGGATTTTCTTTTACTTAATCATTTTATTATTTTCCCCACCGGTTCTATTTCTTCATCCGGTTCCGATTCTTCTTTCGGTTCCGATTCTTCTTCCGGTTCCGACTCTTCTTCCGGTTCCTCTTCGGGAACTTGTGAATCAGTCCACGAATCATTCCAATTTACATTTGACTCTTCATTATTATTAGGTGAGTCAATGGGACTTGTTCTAGAGGTAGACATCTATCACATAATATCAAACGCGTTAAGAGATTAATATATCACATAATATTCACATGTTAAAAATATATAGTTTCCAACAAAATTTGTTAAGCAATCATTTTTCAAGTAAACACGGTCGAAGTCCAGACTCACTAATGTATCCTAACAAACTCGATAAGACACACTAATGCAAAATTCTAGTTCTCTAAGACCAACGCTCTGAAACCAACTGAAATGTCCCGTTCTTATTGATTAAAAACGTTCCATATTAATTGATTTCGTTGCGAGGTTTTGACCTCTATATGAGACGTTTTTCAAAGACTGCATTCATTTTAAAACAAACCATAACCTTTATTTCATCAATAAAGGTTTAAAAAGCTTTACGTAGATTATCAAATAATGATAATCTAAAATATCCTGTTTACACACGACCATTACATAATGGTTTACAATACAAATATGTTACAACAAAATAAGTTTCTTGAATGCAGTTTTTACACAATATCATACAAGCATGGACTCCAAATCTCGTCCTTATTTAAGTATGCGACAGCGGAAGCTCTTAATAATCACCTGAGAATAAACATGCTTGTTGAGTCCCCAAAATAATTAAGGATTTAATTATGACAAAACAATATTTATTTGCACTAAAGTGTTATGTGCAGCCAGCACACGTTTGTTTATGTATAGTCAGCTAATATAGCTGTGTCGAGTGTTTAGTATGCTGCCTAGTCTATCAGCACAAGGTAGATATGTATTCTTCGAACCAGCACAGGATGTGCACCCAGAAAATCAAGAATATCAAGTGACTCAGCATATGAAGGACCAGTAAGTCTGGATATTAGCATACAACACAAGACAGCCATGCTCCATTACAAGCATGGTAGTTTCCCAGAGTGGTCTACATCAACGCACTATTCAACAGAAGTCGAAGACAAAGTTGAACAGAAAAGGACAGGAGTCGGCGGCTGACAAGTGACCTTACAAGACCACGTGGGAATGCAGAAGTGGAACGCATGTGCAGACATGTGTTATACTTTAATCATACCTAGGGAACACAACATTCCATTTGTTTAAATCAAATGGTAGTGCCAAACCGAATTGGTGTGTTCCAGCAAATAGCTACTTAAGAGGAAAGAAGAAGAGCACGCCTTCTGACACAATTGTCCCCACAAGTACAAGGCATCCAATGTACTAGTGGACAATAGATTAATTACACGGTTAATAGAACTACTATATATATTGTTGCATCCACTATTGTAAAAACCAGTGGTGTGGGTTTATTTGTTAGAGTCCAAACCGTGTAATAGCTTTAGTTTGTCTCTTAGCTATAATCTAGGTAATCTGTATCAACCAACTATCATTTCCGCCAAGGATAGTTGTGATTCTTTCTGATTTAATCAATAAAGAATAACAGTTGAAAATTACCTGTGACTCTATATTATTTACTACAGAATACTAAACGTGATTAACTGACTAGTTAATTAAGAAAAGAATTGTATTCACCCCCCCTCTACAATACTCCTGTTGTTATTAAGGGACCAACAACTGGTATCAGAGCTTCAGTCTTGATAATTAATATCTTGGATCTGAATTCTCTTATGGCTTCGTATTCAAACTCAGCTTACCTTGAGAATGGCTCATCTAACAGACCACCTAAGTTTGATGAAGATGAGTATGAAACCTGGAAGGCAAGGTTCATGCTCCATCTTGAGTCTGTGGATTCACTCATGCCTGGAATTGCCAAAAATGGCCCTTTTGTTCCCACTGAGACAGTTGGTAGTGCACCAGCAACAGCTGACACTCCTGCCATCCCTGGCAGAGAGGTTATTCTCACTCCCTCTAGATGGGATGATGAGGATAAACGTCGAGTTGGTCTTGACCCTAAAATCAGAACCCTGTTAGCCATAACTTTGCCTAACCCACTGTTCAAACTGATCAAGGGAAAAGAAAATGCTAAGCTTATGCTTGACTACCTAGATGTCACCTATGAGGGTATGGGAGAAGTTAGGCAGAACAGGATGATTGCTCTTAAAAGAGAATATGAAATGTTCTTTGCCTATAAGAATGAAACCCTTAAGCAAACCTTCATTAGGTTTAACTCTTTGATAGCAGACCTAACCACTTTAAATGTAACCTACACTGAATTTGAACAAGTGAACAAATTCATTGATGCACTGCCATGTAAATGGAAACCTGTTACTGACCCATTAAGAACCACACAGACCCTAAAGAACTTTAACCTGTCTTCTCTCTACAGTTCCCTTTGGAATCATGAGAAGGCAGAAGCCAAGTTTGAACTTAACATGAAAGAAAACTTTAGGTCTGCCCCTACCACTTCAAAATCATCTAAAAATGATGATGCTGCTCTTATTGCTGCTGCTAAATGGAAGAAAGCTCAAAAAGCTTTACTGGTTCAAAAGTTACTGGCAGAACAAGAGTCAGCTGATAGTGTTGAGGAAAATGGTACTGGGTCTGAAGAAAGCAGTACAGATGAAAGTGATGTAGAAGGGTTTGCTGAAGGTATGGCTCTGCTGGCTAGGCAGTTCAAAAGGTTCAATCGTAGTAGAACCAGCAAGTCATACAAAGGGAGCAAAAAGCCAAATGCTAGGTACAACAGCAAGTCAGTCAAGGGTCCTAAATCTGAGTGCTTTAATTGTGGGAAGGTTGGACATTTTGCTGCTGAATGCATGTCCAAGAAACCTTCCACGTCACATGCTAACTCTTTCTCAAAAGCTGATAAGTACAAAAACAAGTACAAAGCTATGAAAGCTCAGATGAAGGAAAGTGCAAAGACTGACAAGAAGGGTAAACAGCCAGAAAAGGTTCTAGTTGCTGAACATCATGACTGGGATGAAGCCAGCACGTCCTCATCTTCTGATAGTGATACTGATGATGATGGTGCTGGTTATGCTACTGGTAAAAAGCTGTGTTTGATGGCCAAAGAGGTCGAGGAGTCTGATGAGGATGATGGTGGTAGTACGTTTTTGGCTGATATGAGGGAAGCTGATCAAAACAGAGATTCTCCTCAATGGAAAACTGAAATGATGTATAAGGTTGATAATTTTCGAACTTATACTGATGATGAAAAAGCTGAAATGTTTGACTACCTAAGAATTGATTTATGCAGAAGCTGCAAACGTGAAGAGAGTTTGAAATCTAATAACAAATCTTTAAATGAAAAACTCAAAGGCAAAAATGATGAAATTAAGATCTTAAAAGATACAATTTCCAAACTTGAAAAACAAAACTTTGCTTTAGAAACTCTTCACGTTGAGGCAGCAGAAGTCAAGACCCAGCTGGACAATCTCAAAAGAGTTGTTGCTTCATGGTGCACATCTGCTCAACGCACAGCTAAATGTGTTAACGAGCAGGTGCCTGCCCAAGTTCAAGCCTTCTTTGCTGGTGACTATGCTGCTGCTGCTGCTATTGCAGAAGTTACTTTCATGGACCCGATTCTTGAAACTGATCCTGAAGCTGTCTTGCCAAATACTTTTGCCAAGATAGTTGAAGGTAAAAAGGTTGTGACAAACAAATTTGTTAGACCTACTGTGTCCCCACCACCTGCCATGAAAGAAATTTTGGAGGATGAAGTTAGAGCAAGAGAAGCCAGTAACTCAATTGATGAGACTACTGACCCCTCAAGCATCCACTACATGACTCCGAAAGAAAGACGTATTAAAAGGGAAATCACTGAAAACAATTTGAGAAAAGTTAAACCAACTGATTCCCCTTCGTGTTCGAGTTCTACCAATGCTAAGCCAGCTGATGACCAATCTACTGGTCACCCAGTAGCTGCAGACAAGCCAGTGAAACGAAATACTGGCAAATCTAAGGCAGCAGTTAAGATATCTACTGGTTCATCAGCATCAGAAGACAAGCCAGCAACTTCCCACGCTAACTTGTCAAATGATAAAGGAAAGACAGTTCGCCATGGTCATGGTACTGGTTCCAAAAGGAAAGCTGCCCATAAGGGAAAAGCAAAAATTGACTCGACTGATGAGCTGTCTATCACTGAGATAATGACAGCCAAGCTTGACCAGCTAATTGAGGCAGTAACTAAAAGTCGACCCGATCCTACTGCCCTTATTAGATCTGTGCATGACCAGCCACAAAAGCCAAAAGTGAGAAAATGCTACAAATGTGGCAGCAAAGCTCACCTGGCTAACCAGTGTACTCAAACCCAAACCCCATCTGCTGCTTCTTCTAGCAAGCCAGTAGAAAAGAAGAAGTCATCAAAGGTGACTCCTTCAGAACCCATCCTAGGATGGGTTCCCAAAAAGAACTAATCTCTAAGTTATTGTGCAGGGCATTCAAAACAAACAAATCTGGTATCTCGACAGTGGTTGTTCGAGACATATGACCGGAAGTAAGTCCCTGCTGATGGACTATCAGGAAAAGGATGGTCCAGTTGTTTCGTATGGAGATAATTCGTTGGGTTACACAAAGGGTTTTGGTACTTTGACAAATGGGAATGTCACGTTCTCAAATGTTGCATATGTAGTTGGGCTTAAACATAACTTACTCAGCATAAGCCAACTGACAAGCAAGAATAAGATAGTCCAATTCAGAAAGAAAATTGGTACTATTTTTGATAAGACAGGGAAGCCACTGCTGACTGCAAAACGTCATGAAAACATGTATCAAATTGACATGAACACAGCAGTCACAACAACTGATACTTGTTTCTATTCGAAGGCAGCAGACAACCTGAAGTGGTTATGGCACAAGAGACTCTCACATCTCAACTTCAAAGATATTCACAAATTATCCAGTAGAAGTTTGGTGTCTGGGCTACCCACAATGTCTTATGTGAAGGACAGATTGTGTCCTGGTTGTGAAAAGGGGAAACATCACCATGCCTCGTTCAAATCAAAGCAAATCTCATCTGTTGAGAAACCATTTCACTTACTTCATATGGATCTATTTGGTCCAGTGAATGTGGCCAGCTGTAGTGGGAAGAAGTATACACTGGTTATTGTTGATGAATACTCGAGATACACTTGGGTGTTCTTTCTAAGGCAAAAGAGTGAAGCTGCAGATGAAATCATCAATTTTATCAAAAGAATGGAGCTTTTGAATGGGCAACTGGTGAAGCAACTAAGAAGTGATCATGGTACAGAATTCAGAAATGCTACATTAGAAGAATTTTGTGCTGACAAAGGTCTTTCCCAAAATTTCTCTGCTGTGAGAACACCTCAGCAAAATGGTGTTGCAGAAAGAAGAAACAGAACTCTCATTGAAGCAGCAAGATCTATGTTGGCTGAGTCTGGGTTGAAGAATTCCTACTGGGCAGAAGCTGTGAATACTGCCTGTTTTACCCAGAATAGATCTCTTATTGTGAAAAGACATCAGAAAACTGCTTATGAAGTTCTCAAAGGAAGAAGACCCTCAATTTCATTTCTTCATGTATTTGGCACTCCCTGTTACATTCTAAATAATAGGGATCAGCTGGGCAAATTCGATGCTAAAGCTGATGAAGGTATATTCCTTGGATATTCCAACATGTCAAAGGCATATAGGGTCTACAACAAAAGAAGAGGTTGTTTTGAAGAATCCATTAATGTTACATTCGATGAAACTGCCTCTGCTTCATCTACTGATCGTGAAGATGAAGTGTTACTGTTTGAAGAGCCTACTCAGCAAGCTCCTGATGATGAAGAGCCAGCAGCACAACCCTCACCAATCCATGCTGCTGGGTTCTCTGATGATGAAATGGAACATTCTGTTCCATCTGTGTCTAAACCAAGTGGACCTACTGACTCTACTGAAGTGCTGCAACTTGAGCCTAGGTCTGCTGGTTCTGAGAGATCACAAGCTGGTACTGATTCTACTGATATTGATCAGCAACCTTCTGTTGCTGCTCACTCATCTGAACCAGCTGATGATCAAGATGCTGTGTGTTCTACAACCAGCTCACCTGTTCATAACACCAAATGGACAAGGGAGCATCCGATTGAGCAGATTATTGGTAATCTTGCGAGTGGTGTTAAAACACGGAGGCATGCTACCAGTAACTTTTGTATGCATGTTAATTTTGTGTCTACCATTGAGCCCACGTGTCCTGAGGAAGCACTTCAAGATCCTAGCTGGGTTGGTTCAATGCAAGAAGAAATTACTCAGTTTGATAGGAACAAAGTGTGGACATTGGTACCTGAACCTGAGGATAAGACAAAGAAGATCATTGGTACTAAGTGGGTGTTTAAAAACAAGATGGATGAAGATGGTGTCGTTATCAGAAACAAAGCAAGATTGGTTGCTCAAGGGTTTAGACAGGAAGAAGGATTGGATTATGGGGAAACTTATGCACCAGTGGCTAGGATGGAAGCTATCAGATTGTTCTTAGCATATGCTGCTAGGATGAACTTTAGAGTATTTCAGATGGATTTTAAATCTGCATTTCTGAATGGGAAGCTGCAAGAAGAAGTTTATGTCAAACAGCCTCCTGGTTTTGTAAGCAGTAAATATCCAGACCATGTCTACAAGTTAGACAAAGCTCTTTATGGCCTTAAACAGGCTCCAAGAGCATGGTATGAGACACTTCATGTGTATCTCACTGGTATAGGTTTTAAAGTTGGAACAATTGATACCACTCTATTCTCAAAAGAGATAGATGGTGATCTCTTGTTGGTACAGATATATGTGGATGATATTATTTATGGTTCTAAAAATGAAAAACATTGTCAAGATTTTTCAAAACGTATGTCAAAGGCATATGAAATGAGTTTACAAAGAGATCTGCAATACTTTTTAGGATTGCAGATCAAACAACTTGATGATGGAATATTCATAAGTCAAGATAAATATATCAAAGATATGTTAAAGAAATTTGGTCTGACCTGTTTAAAAGACATAGGGACTCCAATGGCAGCATCCATTAAAATAGATGCTGATCCAAATGGTGAACCAGTCAATATCACTGAATATAGAGGTATGATTGGATCCCTACTTTATCTCACAGCCAGCAGACCAGATATTATGTTCGCCACATGTCTCTGTGCCAGATATCAAGCTGATCCTAAAGAGTCACACTTGCTGGCAGTAAAAAGAATATTCAGATACCTAAAAGGTACTGCTAAACGTGGTCTTTGGTATCCCAAAGACCAGGATTTTGAACTAATTGGGTATTCAGATGCTGACTTTGCAGGGTGTAAAATAGACAGGAAAAGTACTACTGGTGGGTGCCAGTTACTGGGTAGTAGGCTAGTCAGCTGGACAAGCAAAAAGCAAAATACTGTGTCCACATCCACTGCTGAAGCAGAATATGTCTCTGCTGGTAGTTGTACTGCTCAAGTACTGTGGATGCAAAGCCAGCTAAAGGACTATGGTGTTCATGTTACAAAAACTCCAATCTACTGTGACAACACCAGTGCAATTGCTATCACCAACAATCCTGTGATGCACTCAAGGACTAAGCACATCGATGTTCGGTATCATTTCATAAGGGATCATGTTCAAAAGGGTGATGTTGAGTTACATTTTATTTCTACAGACCAGCAATTAGCAGACCTATTTACAAAGCCATTAGATGAGAAACGTTTTAACTATCTCATCTCTGAGCTGGGTATGCTTGAGCTTTAAATAAAGGATAACTTTTGTTGGTGTGCTGGTTCTACAACGTGTAGGGCAAACCAGTAAGTCACATTTATTTACTTACTGCCTACATGTCAAACAACCAGCACAGCAAGGTCTTTTATATTTGGGTTACTTAAATGTTTTAAATGAAATAATAAATAGCTCTCCAAATTTAATGATTCCTTAAAACTGGAAACTCATTTACTTCCAATGATTTAAATTAAATTCATGACATATTAAATGTAACAAAAGTATTTTGTATTTAATACAAAAAATTATTTTTGAGGTTTTAAATCAATTTGTTTGAAATAAAATCTGATGCATTTAATGCTGTATGGGAGTAATGAGTGTTTAAGCCGTATAAATGTCATGTCAACCGTCTGTCTCCCTTTGAAAACGTGCCAGTCGTCACATCTGCCCACGCGCCTGCAGATGACAGTCATTTTCTCTCTCCTGCACTTTTTCACCCACTCACAACGGATAAAAGTGTGTTTCATCTTACAAAATAACCTTCGGTTATTCATTTTTCAAAATACACACACTTTTACTCTCAAAATCTTTTCAATCTTCAAATCTTCATCCTACACTCATCAATGGCAGAACAACAACAGCAATCACCACGTGCTGCAAGCCAGCAAGAGGAACAACAGCAACAACAACCTCAATCAATCGAACCACAACAGCAACCACAACCTGCCCCACAACCGGCACCGGCACCGGCACCGGAGGAACCGGTGGTTCAAGAACACGTCGTTCAAGGACCACTGTTCAATCTCCACCCCAACCTGATTAGGGCTCCCAATGAACCTGATCACTCACTGATTCGCCTATCTAGAGGCAATGCTGCACATGCCCTCTCTATTCCCAAATCGAAGGTTAACAAAGGGTATGAGGCCCTCATCGAATACATCCGTCAATCACCTCTGGCAAGAGCCATCACCGGTGTACCTTCCCGATTCTATGCTGCCTGTTTGGCACGATTTTGGTATACTGCCACTGTTGCCACCACTCCCGGCAACGTTCCATGTATTCGTGGCATGGTGACTGAAACCCTAAATTGCTCTGTCACCGTCGAAGCTATTAGACGTGCTCTTCAATTGCCCGGTGGACCATTTGTTGCTTCACCTACTAGTGACGAACTAAGAAGGGAGGTGTTGGAGACCATTGGGTTTGTTGGACCAGTGGCACATACACCGTTGAGAAAGCATATGCCACCTCTGTGGTACTACTTCTTTGGGTTGATGACTCAGTGCATGAGTCAAAAGTCAGGAAGCTTTGACCAATGCTCAGATTTTGAGCTCAAGCTTTGAAATGTCCCGTTCTTATTGATTAAAAACGTTCCATATTAATTGATTTCGTTGCGAGGTTTTGACCTCTATATGAGACGTTTTTCAAAGACTGCATTCATTTTTAAACAAACCATAACCTTTATTTCATCAATAAAGGTTTAAAAAGCTTTACGTAGATTATCAAATAATGATAATCTAAAATATCCTGTTTACACACGACCATTACATAATGGTTTACAATACAAATATGTTACATCGAAATCAGTTTCTTGAATGCAGTTTTTACACAATATCATACAAACATGGACTCCAAATCTTGTCCTTATTCTAGTATGCAACAGCGGAAGCTCTTAATATTCACCTGAGAATAAACATGCTTTAAACGTCAACAAAAATGTTGGTGAGTTATAGGTTTAACCTATATATATCAAATCGTAACAATAGACCACAAGATTTCATATTTCAATACACATCCCATACATAGAGATAAAAATCATTCATATGGTGAACACCTGGTAACCGACATTAACAAGATGCATATATAAGAATATCCCCATCATTCCGGGACACCCTTCGGATATGATATAAATTTCGAAGTACTAAAGCATCCGGTTCTTTGGATGGGGTTTGTTAGGCCCAATAGATCTATCTTTAGGATTCGCGTCAATTAGGGTGTCTGTTCCCTAATTCTTAGATTACCAGACTTAATAAAAAGGGGCATATTCGATTTCGATAATTCAACCATAGAATGTAGTTTCACGTACTTGTGTCTATTTTGTAAATCATTTATAAAACCTGCATGTATTCTCATCCCAAAAATATTAGATTTTAAAAGTGGGACTATAACTCACTTTTACAGATTTTTACTTCGTCGGGAAGTAAGACTTGGCCACTGGTTGATTCGCGAACCTATAACAATATATACATATATATCAAAGTATGTTCAAAATATATTTACAACACTTTTAATATATTTTGATGTTTTAAGTTTATTAAGTCAGCTGTCCTCGTTAGTAACCTACAACTAGTTGTCCACAGTTAGATGTACAAAAATAATTCGATAATTATTATCTTGAATCAATCCACGACCCAGTGTATACGTATCTCAGTATTGATCACAACTCAAACTATATATATTTTGGAATCAACCTCAACCCTGTATAGCTAACTCCAACATTCACATATAGAGTGTCTATGGTTGTTCCGAAATATATATAGATGTGTCGACATGATAGGTCGAAACATTGTATACGTGTCTATGGTATCTCAAGATTACATAATATACAATACAAGTTGATTAAGTTATGGATGGAATAGATTTGTTACCAATTTTCACGTAGCTAAAATGAGAAAAATTATCCAATCTTGTTTTACCCATAACTTCTTCATTTTAAATCCGTTTTGAGTGAATCAAATTGCTATGGTTTCATATTGAACTCTATTTTATGAATCTAAACAGAAAAAGTATAGGTTTATAGTCGGAAAAATAAGTTACAAGTCGTTTTTATAAAGGTAGTCATTTCAGTCGAAAGAACGACGTCTAGATGACCATTTTAGAAAACATACTTCCACTTTGAGTTTAACCATAATTTTTGGATATAGTTTCATGTTCATAATAAAAATCATTTTCTCAGAATAACAACTTTTAAATCAAAGTTTATCATAGTTTTTAATTAACTAACCCAAAACAGCCCGCGGTGTTACTACGACGGCGTAAATCCGGTTTTACGGTGTTTTTCGTGTTTCCAGGTTTAAAATCATTAAGTTAGCATATCATATAGATATAGAACATGTGTTTAGTTGATTTTAAAAGTCAAGTTAGAAGGATTAACTTTTGTTTGCGAACAAGTTTAGAATTAACTAAACTATGTTCTAGTGATTACAAGTTTAAACCTTCGAATAAGATAGCTTTATATGTATGAATCGAATGATGTTATGAACATCATTACTACCTTAATTTCCTTGGATAAACCTACTGGAAAAGAGAAAAATGGATCTAGCTTCAATGGATCCTTGGATGGCTCGAAGTTCTTGAAGCAGAATCATGACACGAAAACAAGTTCAAGTAAGATCATCACTTGAAATAAGATTGTTATAGTTATAAAAATTGAACCAAAGTTTGAATATGATTATTACCTTGTATTAGAATGATAACCTACTGTAAGAAACAAAGATTTCTTGAGGTTGGATGATCACCTTACAAGATTGGAAGTGAGCTAGCAAACTTGAAAGTATTCTTGATTTTATGAAACTAGAACTTTTGGAATTTATGAAGAACACTTAGAACTTGAAGATAGAACTTGAGAGAGATCAATTAGATGAAGAAAATTGAAGAATGAAAGTGTTTGTAGGTGTTTTTGGTCGTTGGTGTATGGATTAGATATAAAGGATATGTTATTTTGTTTTCATGTAAATAAGTCATGAATGATTACTCATATTTTTGTAATTTTATGAGATATTTCATGCTAGTTGCCAAATGATGGTTCCCACATGTGTTAGGTGACTCACATGGGCTGCTAAGAGCTGATCATTGGAGTGTATATACCAATAGTACATACATCTAAAAGCTGTGTATTGTACGAGTACGAATACGGGTGCATACGAGTAGAATTGTTGATGAAACTGAACGAGGATGTAATTGTAAGCATTTTTGTTAAGTAGAAGTATTTTGATAAGTGTCTTGAAGTCTTTCAAAAGTGTATGAATACATATTAAAACACTACATGTATATACATTTTAACTGAGTCGTTAAGTCATCGTTAGTCGTTACATGTAAATGTTGTTTTGAAACCTTTAGGTTAACGATCTTGTTAAATGTTGTTAACCTAATGTTTATAATATCAAAAGAGATTTTAAATTATTATATTATCATGATATTATGATGTACGAATATCTCTTAATATGATATATATACATTAAATGTCGTTACAACGATAATCGTTACATATATGTCTCGTTTCAAAATCATTAAGTTAGTAGTCTTGTTTTTACATATGTAGTTCATTGTTAATATACTTAATGATATGTTTACTTATCATAATATCATGTTAACTATATATATAACCATATATATATCATCATATAGTTTTTACAAGTTTTAACGTTCGTGAATCACCGGTCAACTTGGGTGGTCAATTGTCTATATGAAACCTATTTCAATTAATCAAGTCTTAACAAGTTTGATTGCTTAACATGTTGGAAACATTTAATCATGTAAACATCAATCTCAATTAATATATATAAACATGGAAAAGTTCGGGTCACTACAGTACCTACCCGTTAAATAAATTTCGTCCCGAAATTTTAAGCTGTTGAAGGTGTTGACGAATCTTCTGGAAATAGATGCGGGTATTTCTTCTTCATCTGATCTTCACGCTCCCAGGTGAACTCGGGTCCTCTACGAGCATTCCATCGAACCTTAACAATTGGTATCTTGTTTTGCTTAAGTCTTTTAACCTCACGATCCATTATTTCGACGGGTTCTTCGATGAATTGGAGTTTTTTGTTGATTTGGATTTCATCTAACGGAATAGTGAGATCTTCTTTAGCAAAACATTTCTTCAAATTCGAGACGTGGAAAGTGTTATGTACAGCCGCGAGTTGTTGAGGTAACTCAAGTCGGTAAGCTACTGGTCCGACACGATCAATAATCTTGAATGGTCCAATATACCTTGGATTTAATTTCCCTCGTTTACCAAATCGAACAACGCCTTTCCAAGGTGAAACTTTAAGCATGACCATCTCTCCAATTTCAAATTCTATATCTTTTCTTTTAATGTCAGCGTAGCTCTTTTGTCGACTTTGGGCGGTTTTCAACCGTTGTTGAATTTGGATGATCTTCTCGGTAGTTTCTTGTATAATCTCCGGACCCGTAATCTGTCTATCCCCCACCTCACTCCAACAAATCGGAGACCTGCACTTTCTACCATAAAGTGCTTCAAACGGCGCCATCTCAATGCTTGAATGGTAGCTGTTGTTGTAGGAAAATTCTGCTAACGGTAGATGTCGATCCCAACTGTTTCCGAAATCAATAACACATGCTCGTAGCATGTCTTCAAGCGTTTGTATCGTCCTTTCGCTCTGCCCATCAGTTTGTGGATGATAGGCAGTACTCATGTCTAGACGAGTTCCTAATGCTTGCTGTAATGTCTGCCAGAATCTTGAAATAAATCTGCCATCCCTATCAGAGATAATAGAGATTGGTATTCCATGTCTGGAGACGACTTCCTTCAAATACAGTCGTGCTAACTTCTCCATCTTGTCATATTCTCTTATTGGTAGGAAGTGTGCTGATTTGGTGAGACGATCAACTATTACCCAAATAGTATCAAAACCACTTGCAGTCCTTGGCAATTTAGTGATGAAATCCATGGTAATGTTTTCCCATTTCCATTCCGGGATTTCGGGTTGTTGAAGTAGACCTGATGGTTTCTGATGCTCAGCTTTGACCTTAGAACACGTCAAACATTCTCCTACGTATTTAGCAACATCGGCTTTCATACCCGGCCACCAAAAATGTTTCTTGAGATCCTTGTACATCTTCCCCGTTCCAGGATGTATTGAGTATCTGGTTTTATGAGCTTCTCTAAGTACCATTTCTCTCATATCTCCAAATTTTGGTACCCAAATCCTTTCAGCCCTATACCGGGTTCCGTCTTCCCGAATATTAAGATGCTTCTCCGATCCTTTGGGTATTTCATCCTTTAAATTTCCCTCTTTTAAAAATCCTTGTTGCGCCTCCTTTATTTGAGTAGTAATGTTATTATGAATCATTATATTCATAGATTTTACTCGAATGGGTTCTCTATCCTTCCTGCTCAAGGCATCGGCTACCACATTTGCCTTCCCCGGGTGGTAACGAATCTCAAAATCGTAATCATTCAATAATTCAATCCACCTACGCTGCCTCATATTCAGTTGTTTCTGATTAAATATGTGTTGAAGACTTTTGTGGTCGGTATATATAATACTTTTGACCCCATATAAGTAGTGCCTCCAAGTCTTTAATGCAAAAACAACCGCGCCTAATTCCAAATCATGCGTCGTATAATTTTGTTCGTGAATCTTCAATTGTCTAGACGCATAAGCAATCACCTTCGTTCGTTGCATTAATACACAACCGAGACCTTGCTTTGATGCGTCACAATAAATCACAAAATCATCATTCCCTTCAGGCAATGACAATATAGGTGCCGTAGTTAGCTTTTTCTTCAATAACTGAAACGCTTTCTCTTGTTCATCATTCCATTCAAATTTCTTCCCTTTATGCGTTAATGCAGTCAAGGGTTTTGCTATTCTGGAAAAGTCTTGGATGAACCTTCTGTAGTAACCAGCTAGTCCTAAAAACTGGCGTATGTGTTTCGGAGTTTTCGGGGTTTCCCACTTTTCAACAGTTTCTATCTTTGCCGGATCCACCTTAATACCTTCTTTGTTCACTATGTGACCGAGGAATTGAACTTCTTCCAACCAAAATGCACACTTTGAAAACTTAGCGTACAATTCTTCCTTCCTCAATACTTCTAACACCTTTCTCAAATGTTCACCGTGTTCTTGGTCATTCTTTGAGTAAATAAGTATGTCATCAATGAAAACAATGACAAACTTGTCAAGGTATGGTCCACACACTCGGTTCATAAGGTCCATGAACACAGCTGGTGCATTAGTTAAACCAAACGGCATGACCATAAACTCGTAATGACCGTAACGTGTTCTGAAAGCAGTCTTTGGAATATCATCTTCTTTCACCCGCATTTGATGATACCCGGAACGTAAGTCAATCTTTGAATAAACAGACGAGCCTTGTAGTTGATCAAATAAGTCGTCGATTCTCGGTAGTGGGTAGCGGTTCTTGATGGTAAGTTTGTTCAACTCTCGGTAGTCGATACACAACCTGAATGTACCATCTTTCTTCTTGACAAACAAAACAGGAGCTCCCCACGGTGATGTGCTTGGTCGAATGAAACCACGCTCTAAAAGTTCTTGTAATTGGCTTTGCAGTTCTTTCATCTCGCTGGGTGCGAGTCTGTAAGGAGCACGAGCTATTGGTGCAGCTCCTGGTACAAGATCTATTTGAAATTCAACGGATCGATGTGGGGGTAATCCCGGTAATTCTTTCGGAAATACATCGGGAAATTCTTTTGCAATGGGAACATCATTGATGCTCTTTTCTTCAGTTTGTACTTTCTCGACGTGTGCTAGAACAGCATAGCAACCTTTTCTTATTAGTTTTTGTGCCTTCAAATTACTAATAAGATGTAGCTTCGTGTTGCCCTTTTCTCCGTACACCATTAAGGGTTTTCCTTTTTCTCGTATAATGCGAATTGCATTTTTGTAACAAACGATCTCCGCTTTCACTTCTTTCAACCAGTCCATACCGATTATCACATCAAAACTCCCTAACTCTACTGGTATCAAATCAATCTTAAATGTTTCGCTAACCAGTTTAATTTCTCGATTCCGACATATATTATCTGCTGAAATTAATTTACCATTTGCTAATTCGAGTAAAAATTTACTATCCAAAGGCGTCAATGGACAACTTAATTTAGCACAAAAATCTTTACTCATATAGCTTCTATCCGCACCCGAATCAAATAAAACGTAAGCAGATTTATTGTCAATAAGAAACGTACCCGTAACAAGCTCCGGGTCTTCCTGTGCCTCTACTGCATTAATATTGAAAACTCTTCCACGGCCTTGTCCATTCGTGTTCTCCTGGTTCGGGCAATTTCTAATAATGTGGCCTGGTTTTCCACATTTATAACAAACTACATTGGCATAACTTGCTCCGACACTACTTGCTCCGCCATTACTCGTTCCGACACCATTTGTTCCTTTCGTTCTATTAACCCCTGGTCCGTAGAGTTCACACTTCGCCGCGCTATGACCATTTCTTTTACACTTGTTGCAAAATTTGGTGCAGAACCCCGAGTGATTCTTTTCACACCTTTGGCATAGTTGCTTCTGATTGTTGTTGTTGTTGCGGTTATTATTGTTGTTGGGATGATTGTTGTAGTTGCTGTTGTTGTTGTTGTTGTTGTTGTTGTTGGGCCGTTTGTTGTAGTTGCGATTGATGTTGCGATTGTTGGGATAATTGTTGCGATTATTGTTGTAATTGCTGTTGTTGTTGTATTGGTGATTCTTATCACCGTTTTCCTCCCACTTTCTTTTGACTTGCTTCACATTGGCCTCTTCAGCAGTCTGTTCTTTAATTCTTTCTTCAATCTGGTTCACTAGTTTGTGAGCCATTCTACATGCCTGTTGTATGGAGGCGGGCTCGTGTGAACTTATATCTTCTTGGATTCTTTCCGGTAATCCTTTCACAAACGCGTCGATCTTCTCTTCCTCATCTTCGAATGCTCCCGGACACAATAGGCACAATTCTGTGAATCGTCTTTCGTACGTGGTAATATCAAATCCTTGGTTTCGTAACCCTCTAAGTTCTGTCTTGAGCTTATTGACCTCGGTTCTGGGACGGTACTTCTCGTTCATCAAGTGCTTGAATGCTGACCACGGTAGTGCGTACGCATCATCTTGTCCCACTTGCTCTAGATAGGTATTCCACCATGTTAACGCAGAACCTGTGAAGGTATGCGTAGCGTACTTCACTTTGTCCTCTTCAGTACACTTACTTATGGCAAACACCGATTCAACCTTCTCGGTCCACCGTTTCAATCCGATCGGTCCTTCGGTTCCATCAAATTCCAAAGGTTTGCAGGCAGTGAATTCTTTGTAGGTGCATCCTACACGATTTCCTGTACTGCTAGATCCAAGGTTATTGTTGGTATGTAGCGCAGCCTGTACTGCGGCTATGTTTGAAGCTAGAAAAGTACGGAATTCCTCTTCATTCATATTCACGGTGTGTCGAGTAGTCGGTGCCATTTCCTTCAAAATAGTTAAATGGAACAAGTTAATCATACAGAATATTAAGAGTAGTTAATAGTATTTCGTAGCATAATATGAACTCATTTATAAAAGCTTTTTCTTCATATTAGCGTTTTATAAGTTTAAATTCGGGTAGTACCTACCCGTTAAGTTCATACTTAGTAGCTAATATACAATTCAACTACTACAATTCTATATGAAAAACTGATTATAATAATATTTAGCGTTCAAACTTTTATACAATATTTTACAAACTTACAATACCGCTTATTTTACATAAAGCATGAAATATAGCACACAATAACTTTGATACAAGATAGTTGTGAAGACAATTCTAGCTAGTACACAAGTCGTTCAGCAAAGGCAATAAAGACACGTAATTCATACGTCCAGAAACAAGTCATGCATTCTGGTTTTACTAGGACTACTTCCCATCCTTGGTCTTGTGCAACATAACCGTTATGGCCGTTGATAAGACAGCGTGTTGTAACGTCATCAAAGGGACGAGGGTTACGTAATGTCCAACAGTCCCGTAATAATCTAAAAACCTCATTTCTTACCCCAATTACCGACTCCGTCACTTGTGGAAACATTTTGTTTAATAGTTGTAGCCCGATGTTCTTGTTCTCACTTTGGTGAGAAGCGAACATTACTAATCCGTAAGCATAACATGCTTCTTTATGTTGCATGTTAGCCGCTTTTTCTAAATCACGAAGTCCAATATTCGGATATATTGAGTCAAAATAATTTCTTAACCCGTTGCGTAAAATAGCATTTGGGTTCCCCGCAATATATGCGTCAAAGTAAACACATCGTAACTTATGGGTTTCCCAATGTGATATCCCCCATCTTTCAAACGAAAGTCTCTTATAAACCAAGACATTCTTGGAACGTTCTTCGAATGTCTTACAAACTGATCTCGCCTTAAATAGTTGTGCCGAAGAATTCTGGCCGACTCTAGACAAGATTTCATCAATCATGTCTCCGGGTAGGTCTCTTAAAATATTGGGTTGTCTATCCATTTTGTGTTTTTAAACTGTAAAATAGACAAGAGTTAGATTCATAAAAAAAATACTTATTAATACAAGCAATTTTTACATATATCATAAAGCATAAGAACACTATATTCCATATATTACACCACACGAATACAACTATCTTATTCAGACTCGCTCGTTTCTTCTTCTTCGGTTTTGGTTCGTTTTGCCAAGTTTCTAGGGATATATGATGTTCCCCTAATACGAGCCGTCGTTGTCCACATTGGTTTAGAAAAACCTGGTGGTTTAGAGGTTCCCGGGTCATTGTTACAACTTAAGGACTTCGGGGGTTGACGATACATATAAAGTTCATCGGGGTTGGAATTAGATTTCTCTATTTTTATGCCCTTTCCCTTATTATTTTCTTTTGCCTTTTTAAATTCAGTTGGGGTAATTTCTATAACATCATCGGAATTCTCGTCGGAATCCGATTCATCGGAGAATTGGTAATCCTCCCAATATTTTGCTTCCTTGGCGGAAACACCATTGACCATAATTAACTTTGGTCGGTTGGTTGAGGATTTTCTTTTACTTAACCGTTTTATTATTTCCCCCACCGGTTCTATTTCTTCATCCGGTTCCGATTCTTCTTCCGGTTCCGATTCTTCTTCCGGTTCCGACTCTTCTTCCGGTTCCTCTTCGGGAACTTGTGAATCAGTCCACAAATCATTCCAATTTACATTTGACTCTTCATTATTATTAGGTGAGTCAATGGGACTTGTTCTAGAGGTAGACATCTATCACATAATATCAAACACGTTAAGAGATTAATATATCACATAATATTCATATGTTAAAAATATATAGTTTCCAACAAAAATGTTAAGCAATCATTTTTAAAGAAAACACGGTCGAAGTCCAGACTCACTAATGCATCCTAACAAACTCGATAAGACACACTAATGCAAATTTTCTGGTTCTCTAAGACCAACGCTCGGATACCAACTGAAATGTCCCGTTCTTATTGATTAAAAACGTTCCATATTAATTGATTTCGTTGCGAGGTTTTGACCTCTATATGAGACGTTTTTCAAAGACTGCATTCATTTTTAAACAAACCATAACCTTTATTTCATCAATAAAGGTTTAAAAAGCTTTACGTAGATTATCAAATAATGATAATCTAAAATATCCTGTTTACACACGACCATTACATAATGGTTTACAATACAAATATGTTACATCGAAATCAGTTTCTTGAATGCAGTTTTTACACAATATCATACAAACATGGACTCCAAATCTTGTCCTTATTCTAGTATGCAACAGCGGAAGCTCTTAATATTCACCTGAGAATAAACATGCTTTAAACGTCAACAAAAATGTTGGTGAGTTATAGGTTTAACCTATATATATCAAATCGTAACAATAGACCACAAGATTTCATATTTCAATACACATCCCATACATAGAGATAAAAATCATTCATATGGTGAACACCTGGTAACCGACATTAACAAGATGCATATATAAGAATATCCCCATCATTCCGGGACACCCTTCGGATATGATATAAATTTCGAAGTACTAAAGCATCCGGTTCTTTGGATGGGGTTTGTTAGGCCCAATAGATCTATCTTTAGGATTCGCGTCAATTAGGGTGTCTGTTCCCTAATTCTTAGATTACCAGACTTAATAAAAAGGGGCATATTCGATTTCGATAATTCAACCATAGAATGTAGTTTCACGTACTTGTGTCTATTTTGTAAATCATTTATAAAACCTGCATGTATTCTCATCCCAAAAATATTAGATTTTAAAAGTGGGACTATAACTCACTTTTATAGATTTTTACTTCGTCGGGAAGTAAGACTTGGCCACTGGTTGATTCACGAACCTATAACAATATATACATATATATCAAAGTATGTTCAAAATATATTTACAACACTTTTAATATATTTTGATGTTTTAAGTTTATTAAGTCAGCTGTCCTCGTTAGTAACCTACAACTAGTTGTCCACAGTTAGATGTACAAAAATAATTCGATAATTATTATCTTGAATCAATCCACGACCCAGTGTATACGTATCTCAGTATTGATCACAACTCAAACTATATATATTTTGGAATCAACCTCAACCCTGTATAGCTAACTCCAACATTCACATATAGAGTGTCTATGGTTGTTCCGAAATATATATAGATGTGTCGACATGATAGGTCGAAACATTGTATACGTGTCTATGGTATCTCAAGATTACATAATATACAATACAAGTTGATTAAGTTATGGATGGAATAGATTTGTTACCAATTTTCACGTAGCTAAAATGAGAAAAATTATCCAATCTTGTTTTACCCATAACTTCTTCATTTTAAATCCGTTTTGAGTGAATCAAATTGCTATGGTTTCATATTGAACTCTATTTTATGAATCTAAACAGAAAAATTATAGGTTTATAGTCGGAAAAATAAGTTACAAGTCGTTTTTATAAAGGTAGTCATTTCAGTCGAAAGAACGACGTCTAGATGACCATTTTAGAAAACATACTTCCACTTTGAGTTTAACCATAATTTTTGGATATAGTTTCATGTTCATAATAAAAATCATTTTCTCAGAATAACAACTTTTAAATCAAAGTTTATCATAGTTTTTAATTAACTAACCCAAAACAGCCCGCGGTGTTACTACGACGGCGTAAATCCGGTTTTACGGTGTTTTTCGTGTTTCCAGGTTTAAAATCATTAAGTTAGCATATCATATAGATATAGAACATGTGTTTAGTTGATTTTAAAAGTCAAGTTAGAAGGATTAACTTTTGTTTGCGAACAAGTTTAGAATTAACTAAACTATGTTCTAGTGATTACAAGTTTAAACCTTCGAATAAGATAGCTTTATATGTATGAATCGAATGATGTTATGAACATCATTACTACCTTAATTTCCTTGGATAAACCTACTGGAAAAGAGAAAAATGGATCTAGCTTCAATGGATCCTTGGATGGCTCGAAGTTCTTGAAGCAGAATCATGACACGAAAACAAGTTCAAGTAAGATCATCACTTGAAATAAGATTGTTATAGTTATAAAAATTGAACCAAAGTTTGAATATGATTATTACCTTGTATTAGAATGATAACCTACTGTAAGAAACAAAGATTTTTTGAGGTTGGATGATCACCTTACAAGATTGGAAGTGAGCTAGCAAACTTGAAAGTATTCTTGATTTTATGAAACTAGAACTTTTGGAATTTATGAAGAACACTTAGAACTTGAAGATAGAACTTGAGAGAGATCAATTAGATGAAGAAAATTGAAGAATGAAAGTGTTTGTAGGTGTTTTTGGTCGTTGGTGTATGGATTAGATATAAAGGATATGTTATTTTGTTTTCATGTAAATAAGTCATGAATGATTACTCATATTTTTGTAATTTTATGAGATATTTCATGCTAGTTGCCAAATGATGGTTCCCACATGTGTTAGGTGACTCACATGGGCTGCTAAGAGCTGATCATTGGAGTGTATATACCAATAGTACATACATCTAAAAGCTGTGTATTGTACGAGTACGAATACGGGTGCATACGAGTAGAATTGTTGATGAAACTGAACGAGGATGTAATTGTAAGCATTTTTGTTAAGTAGAAGTATTTTGATAAGTGTCTTGAAGTCTTTCAAAAGTGTATGAATACATATTAAAACACTACATGTATATACATTTTAACTGAGTCGTTAAGTCATCGTTAGTCGTTACATGTAAATGTTGTTTTGAAACCTTTAGGTTAACGATCTTATTAAATGTTGTTAACCTAATGTTTATAATATCAAAAGAGATTTTAAATTATTATATTATCATGATATTATGATGTACGAATATCTCTTAATATGATATATATACATTAAATGTCGTTACAACGATAATCGTTACATATATGTCTCGTTTCAAAATCATTAAGTTAGTAGTCTTGTTTTTACATATGTAGTTCATTGTTAATATACTTAATGATATGTTTACTTATCATAATATCATGTTAACTATATATATAACCATATATATATCATCATATAGTTTTTACAAGTTTTAACGTTCGTGAATCACCGGTCAACTTGGGTGGTCAATTGTCTATATGAAACCTATTTCAATTAATCAAGTCTTAACAAGTTTGATTGCTTAACATGTTGGAAACATTTAATCATGTAAACATCAATCTCAATTAATATATATAAACATGGAAAAGTTCGGGTCACTACAAGCTTGGTCATGGGTTGTTGTTCAACAGGAACATCGATTACGCCCTTGAAATTTATTTGAGGCTAAGGGAAATGGTGACTGCTAGAGTAAGAACCAACTTGATTCCATTTCCACGATTCTTAAGCCTGGTATTTGAAAGTGAACTGGGTGAAGCTTATCAGCAAATTGCTGATCAATCATTTGAGGTCCCAGTAAAACAAGGGGGTATGCCAAAGGATGTACCTGCTGCTCCATATGCTGAGTTGACACCAGCAATGAACGAGTATCTTGCTGCTCGTCGTGGAGCCACCCAATCGACTGCCTCTGGTTCTGCACCAGCTGAGGGGGAGGGTCCTCAGCGAAAGCCTGCAACGCGAAGGAAGCAGCCAGCTACCTCAACTAGTACAGCCACCGTCTCATATACTGGTAAAGCAGTAGTTGTATTAGAATCTAGTGCTCTCTAATCATAAAGAACAGCCCTAGTCTTATATACTGACTACCCAATTCTAGTGTTGGAATCCGTTGCTCATCTATTTCTTGGTAACAGGCAAACCTAAGCGTGCTAAAGCTGGCTCCAAGCGAACCACAGGGGAGATTGCACCAGTCTCAGCTGCTGCTCCTGCAAAGGATGTAGCTATGGAACCTGGTGCGTTTCTAGACCAAACAGCAGAACAATCTAACTTATTTGAAAAATTTTTAACTGCTGACTTGAAAAATGTTGAGGGAGTTAACGGTATAACCCTGGCTCCCAAGCTGACTGGTTTTAAAACTGGTGTCAAGAAGAGTAGCAACCCATACTCGTCTAACCAGGCACTTCCACATTTTTCTGAAATGAACTTATTGCAATACTCTCTGCTGACAGTACAACCAGCAGAGAACATAACTGACCCCCAAAGCAGGCTTGAGCTGGGTCTTCATCGTGTTGAACCAGCTCAGGTGACTGCACAGCCAGTATGTTACTCGGATACTGTTAAGAGTCGCACTCCTACATCTTTACCAGCCAGATCTCTTACACTATCTGGGTCAACATGTGTTGCCAATGAGTCAGCAGAGTCACCGCTGTACTTACAGACACCTTTTTCTGTCTCATTCGAAGGGCTGACCAAATCAAAAGTCTGTCCCCAGAGACCAAAAACAGATGCAATTGTTGAGTCAAATTTATTTGGTTCTACAGTTGCTAACATAACTTGTTCTATTGTTTCAGTTCTTAGCAGGGTAGATGAACAGGCTGAGGGGGAGCAAAATAAAGATGTTGTTATTCCTACTGGTGATATTGCTACCTCTGCTACTGGTGTTGGTGCCACTGATTCTGTTACTGGTGGTGCTGATGCTAGTACTGTTGATTCTGCTGCTGCTGGTGTGGAAGATGTTATCATGGAAGAACCTCCTGTTCTTGAGAAGGTTATTGACAATATTGTCAAGGATGTTCTTCTTGATGAACCTGTCACCCAACCAAGAGTGGACTCTGCATTAATGTCTGATGAGCCTGCTGATTCTTCTGATTCTTCTTCTATGGAACGTCAAGTTCTTACAGAATCGGCAGTTCGTCATCCTATTGGTCCGATTTTGGTTGCTACTGAACCAATTACTGATGTTAAGGATGCTGGTACCTCTGCTGACACAACTACTGATTCGACTAAGGCTTCTGTTACTGAGGAAACAAAGCCATATGTTGTGCAGGTACCAGAACCAGATGAAGTTGTTCCTAACTTCATTTTCAAGGGAGCTTCAATCTCTCCCAAGATTGCTATGCTGGTCGATCAGCTGACCATTGATCCCGAATCTGCGATAGTCTCAGCCAGCAGATTACCTCGTGAAGAGATGGTTGAGCTATTATCTCAGCTTGATAGACCAGCTAGAGAAGAAATTTATGAGAGGATAGCCCTGCTGGAGCAAATCAATGAACAGCCTTACTATCATGTTTTTGGTATGGCTCCAGCTGCTTCGCCATTTCCTGGTACATGGAGGCCTCTCAAGTTTGTCATCGATCCTACTACTGGTAAGTGTGTTATGCAAAATGTCCCTGATTCGCCAGTACCTTCTTCTTCCTCAGCTTCTTCCTCCTCATCTTCTTCTGATGAGGATGCTGATGAAGGTACTGGTAAGGGCGAACCAGTCACTCATGATAACGTGACTGGTTCCAAAGACAAACCAGTGGATCTTACTGATGACAATGCTGATAGTAATGCTGACAAGGATATCAGTGGTTCTAAGCCTTCGGGCGAAGGTAAAAACGATGGTGATCATGATGATGGGTCAACTCCTGACCTTCCATCTCCACCACCCCACGGTGATACTCCTCTGTTAGCTTGTGCTGACCAACCTTCAACCTCTGCATACTTAAAGTTCAATGCAGATGAGGTTGCTGATATTTCCACCTTTGCTGTCTATAAGACACTGCAAGGGATCACACCAAATTTGGAGGAAACTATTCGCAGAGCTATTGTTGATAGTGTTTCTGCTGCTGTCAGATCTGCTGGAGAGGCTGTTACAACTCCTATTGATCTTAAACTCCAGCAGGTGTGTGCTTTTGCTGATGTGGCAGTCGAAGCAATCACAAAGCACCACGAAGATGAAGAGGAGCTTCAAAGGCGAATTATCTCTCACAATGAGTACTGTGAAAATATCACCCGACTCCAAGCTTATTTGGATGCTGCTAACCGCAGAAATACTTTCTTAAATGAGGAGAACAGGGTGTTACACGAGAGATTGGAATCGCAGGAAGCTCAAATGGCTAACATGATTCCTGCTGCTGCCTATGTTCAGATGGTTGAAAACATGCAACGAATGGCTGCTTTGCAAGGTGATGTTCGGGCCATCGTTGAACAAATGGCTATGGGTGTAGCAAGGAATGAAGTTAGATCCTCCAATCTTCTGCTACGACAATTTGGTGTGGATCCTGGTGCCCATCTTACTCCAGAGGTTGCTGAGTGGAACAATTTTGCCTTCTCTGCTCCTCAGTCAGACAGTGATCTTGATGCTACTGTCTCCCCTTCTATTACTGCCCGTGCTGATGACAAAAAGGGGGAGAAAAAGTCTCAAAAGAAATCTAAAAAGAGAAAACAGTCTGAGGGGGAGCATGAACATGAAAAGGCTCCTAAACAACTCAGGAGAGATAGAGATGGTGATGGTGATGGTCAAGACACTGGCCCTAAGCCCAGCAACGCTCATACTGAAGCTGGTGGTGCACAGGCAACTGGTGGTACTCAACCCAGTGTGTCTGCCACACCAGTGGATGATATTGGTTCTGGCAGTAAGCCCAGTGATGTTTCTGATATGGCTGTAGCTGAAGCTTTTGTGCTGTCTCAATCTATTGAACATAAAATGAAGAGGAAGTTAGAGAGACATCAAAAGCGACAGCAGGAACTAGATGATGCCTTCAATGCCAAGTTTGAGGCCTTTGCTGATCTTAAACGTCGTAAGATTATGCACAGAAGATGGCTGAGTCCAAAAGCATTGGAAGTCGATGATGACCTGACTGCCTTTGATAAACACAGAAAAGAGGCAAGAAAAAGAAATGCCAAGTTCATGGTCAAATACGACAAACAGAGGGCAAAGCTGTATGCACAGAGAGCAGAAAGAATCAGGAACATGACTCCTGCTGAGATGAAGGATTACCTTGATTCTACTGGGTCAACTGGTGGAGTTAGAGCTGATATTTTCATGAAATGGGTTGATGCTATGTTAGAACCCAGCTCTACTCCTCAACCAGCATCTGCTGCTCAGCCAGCTACACAACAAAAACAGCCAGCAGAAACAATCATCCTTAGTGATGATGATGTTATTAGACAGGGGGAGCATCTTGCTATTGTTCCTTACCTGCCTCCTATTCAACCAGTATCGACACAAGAACCATCAGCTGAACCCAGGCCTATTGACAAATACAGGGTGAAATCTGCTCCTAGGGACAATCAGCCCCTGAGGAAAGGACCCCTATTCGAGGCAGCTGATGAAGGTACTGATGTGGTTGAGCCAGCTGATACTAATCAGTCAGCTGGCATTAAAGACACAGCAAGGAGTGCTGTGATAGAAGACCCAGCCAGAAGTGTGCTGCTGGGTAGTACAAGTGTTGAAGACCCAGCAAAGTCGGTTGAGCTGGGTGCTAAACAAGTAGGTGATGAAACGGTTGATCCTGCTCACTTCACAGTCTGGGGAAGAGACGGCCAAACATTTGTTCTATCTCCTCTTCCTCCCCAGATTCAAGTTTACTTTGACAGAACACAGGATAACAGGGTCAATCAGCATCCAGTTAGTTCATCTGGCAGCTATGAATCATCTATGTATCCTCCATCTTCCCCAAGGGTTCATGACAAACATATCACTTGGGAAGATGACTCAGTAACCCATGGTGAGCCGAACATCAGAAAAATGAACCCAGATGAAAGAGATGCCTACAGACTTCAGATCACTGTTCCAGAGTTGCTTGAACAAAGACAAATTGAACTTAATGAAAGAATTCGTCAAGTCAGGCTGCTGCATCACCCTCTTGATCAGCCACACTATATTGCTGCACTAAACTTTGGCGTTGACATTAGGGTGTACTTGAATAACAGTGGTCTCAGGCTCTCCACTACTGATGAAAGAATTCATTTTGAAGATGCTCTCCAGCTGGGTATGGATATAAGGGAGTATTGTGCTGCCCTTAGTACTGAAGAGGGTAGAAAGATGGTTGAAGCAGTAAGATCCCTGAACATTTCTTATGATGATTATCTGATGGGTTTAGCTGCTGAAAGGGAAGCCAGAGAAGCTGCTGATGCTGAACTTGCTGAACGTTCAAGGCTTCAGGATATTGAAGACAGATTGGCTGCTGACAGAAAGCAACAGGCTGAGTCCCTCAAACTAGCCAGAGCCATTGTCAAAGAACAGGATAAGGTTTTTGATAAGATAGAAACTGCTGAGAAAGTACCTACCACTGCTCCTGTAGTACCTGATCACAATATTGAGTTTCCTGATACTTACTATAAGAGCAGGTATGGTAATGTGATGAATAGAAGATCTAATCCCTGCAGAATTATCAAGGTAAACAGGGGGACAAAAAGGGCTTTTAATGTTGTCAGGGAGAACAATGTTCAAGAAAGGATTAGTTTTGATGACTTAAGAACTCTTGGATTCAGTGAATGGATAGAAATCTTGGAGTATTTCATTGGTAAAGGTGAGAGTGCTATCAAGAGTGCTCTTAAGACTGAACTCCAACAGCTGTTCAAGAAGGCAACTAAGTTTGGGAATGCACCAGTAGTTGATGTTGATGAATTTCTTGCTCAAAAGCCTAAAGGGAAGCAACCTACTGGTGAAGGACCAACTGGGAGAAGCCGAATTGTTCTACCTCCTTCCATCCCTGTTTTTGACCCTGCTGAATTACCTCTCCTGTTCCCTGAAGCCTGGAAGATTAAACAAGAGGAGCTATCTGATGAAGAAAGAGAAAGAGAAAGGGATAAACATAGATAGTCTCCTATGTGCTTAACTTGTATCTTTGTAATTTACTTTTTATTTTTGAATTATCTTGTAATTATTGTATATATCTGATGTAATGTAAGTAAAGTGAGTTTATCTTCAAAATCATATCAAATTATAAGATATAGATAACTCATCAAAAGATCCCAAAACAAACTTAAAGGGACGAATTTACTGTCTACTCTCTCTAGGTCCCTAAGTGCTGGCTTTAGTGTTTTCTCTTCAAGTCATAGGTTTTGTCATCATCAAATAGGGGGAGATTGTTGAGTCCCCAAAATAATTAAGGATTTAATTATGACAAAACAATATTTATTTGCACTAAAGTGTTATGTGCAGCCAGCACACGTTTGTTTATGTATAGTCAGCTAATATAGCTGTGTCGAGTGTTTAGTATGCTGCCTAGTCTATCAGCACAAGGTAGATATGTATTCTTCGAACCAGAACAGGATGTGCACCCAGCAAATCAAGAATATCAAGTGACTCAGCATATGAAGGACCAGTAAGTCTGGATATTAGCATACAACACAAGACAGCCATGCTCCATTACAAGCATGGTAGTTTCCCAGAGTGGTCTACATCAACGCACTATTCAACAGAAGTCGAAGACAAAGTTGAACAGAAAAGGACAGGAGTCGGCGGCTGACAAGTGACCTTACAAGACCACGTGGGAATGCAGAAGTGGAACGCATGTGCATACATGTGTTATACTTTAATCATACCTAGGGAACACAACATTCCATTTGTTTAAATCAAATGGTAGTGCCAAACCGAATTGGTGTGTTCCAGCAAATAGCTACTTAAGAGGAAAGAAGAAGAGCACGCCTTCTGACACAATTGTCCCCACAAGTACAAGGCATCCAATGTACTAGTGGACAATAGATTAATTACACGGTTAATAGAACTACTATATATATTGTTGCATCCACTATTGTAAAAACCAGTGGTGTGGGTTTATTTGTTAGAGTCCAAACCGTGTAATAGCTTTAGTTTGTCTCTTAGCTATAATCTAGGTAATCTGTATCAACCAACTATCATTTCCGCCAAGGATAGTTGTGATTCTTTCTGATTTAATCAATAAAGAATAACAGTTGAAAATTACCTGTGACTCTATATTATTTACTACAGAATACTAAACGTGATTAACTGACTAGTTAATTAAGAAAAGAATTGTATTCACCCCCCCTCTACAATACTCCTGTTGTTATTAAGGGACCAACAATGCTTAAAACGTCAACAAAAATGTTGGTGAGTTATAGGTTTAACCTATATATATCAAATCATAATAATAGACCACAAGATTTCATATTTCAATACACATCCCATACATAGAGATAAAAGTCATTCATATGGTGAACACCTGGTAACCGACATTAACAAGATGCATATATAAGAATATCCCCATCATTCCGGGACACCCTTCGGATATGATATAAATTTCGAAGTACTAAAGCATCCGGTACTTTGGATGGGGTTTGTTGGGCCCAATAGATCTATCTTTAGGATTCGCGTCAATTAGGGTGTCTGTTCCCTAATTCTTAGATTACCAGACTTAATAAAAAGGGGCATATTCGATTTCGATAATTCAACCATAGAATGTAGTTTCACGTACTTGTGTCTATTTTGTAAATCATTTATAAAACCTGCATGTATTCTCATCCCAAAAATATTAGATTTTAAAAGTGGGACTATAACTCACTTTCACAGATTTTTACTTCGTCGGGAAGTAAGACTTGGCCACTGGTTGATTCACGAACCTATAACAATATATACATATATATCAAAGTATGTTCAAAATATATTTACAACACTTTTAATATATTTTGATGTTTTAAGTTTATTAAGTCAGCTGTCCTCGTTAGTAACCTACAACTAGTTGTCCACAGTTAGATGTACAGAAATAAATCGATAAATATTATCTTGAATCAATCCACGACCCAGTGTATACGTATCTCAGTATTGATCACAACTCAAACTATATATATTTTGGAATCGACCTCAACCCTGTATAGCTAACTCCAACATTCACATATAGAGTGTCTATGGTTGTTCCGAAATATATATAGATGTGTCGACATGATAGGTCAAAACATTGTATACGTGTCTATGGTATCTCAAGATTACATAATATACAATACAAGTTGATTAAGTTATGGTTGGAATAGATTTGCTACCAATTTTCACGTAGCTAAAATGAGAAAAATTATCCAATCTTGTTTTACCCATAACTTCTTCATTTTAAATCCGTTTTGAGTGAATCAAATTGCTATGGTTTCATATTGAACTCTATTTTATGAATCTAAACAGAGAAAGTATAGGTTTATAGTCGGAAAAATAAGTTACAAGTCGTTTTTGTATAGGTAGTCATTTCAGTCGAAAGAACGACGTCTAGATGACCATTTTAGAAAACATACTTCCACTTTGAGTTTAACCATAATTTTTGGATATAGTTTCATGTTCATAATAAAAATCATTTTCTCAGAATAACAACTTTTAAATCTAAGTTTATCATAGTTTTTAATTAACTAACCCAAAACAGCCCGCGGTGTTACTACGACGGCGTAAATCCGGTTTTACGGTGTTTTTCGTGTTTCCAGGTTTTAAATCATTAAGTTAGCATATCATATAGATATATAACATGTGTTTAGTTGATTTTAAAAGTCAAGTTAGAAGGATTAACTTTTGTTTGCGAACAAGTTTAGAATTAACTAAACTATGTTCTAGTGATTACAAGTTTAAACCTTCGAATAAGATAGCTTTATATGTATGAATCGAATGATGTTATGAACATCATTACTACCTTAAGTTCCTTGGATAAACCTACTGGAAAAGAGAAAAATGGATCTAGCTTCAACGGATCCTTGGATGGCTCGAAGTTCTTGAAGCAGAATCATGACACGAAAACAAGTTCAAGTAAGATCATCACTTGAAATAAGATTGTTATAGTTATAGAAATTGAACCAAAGTTTGAATATGATTATTACCTTGTATTAGAATGATAACCTACTGTAAGAAACAAAGATTTCTTGAGGTTGGATGATCACCTTACAAGATTGGAAGTGAGCTAGCAAACTTGAAAGTATTCTTGATTTTATGTAACTAGAACTTGTAGAATTTATGAAGAACACTTAGAACTTGAAGATAGAACTTGAGAGAGATCAATTAGATGAAGAAAATTGAAGAATGAAAGTTTTTGTAGGTGTTTTTGGTCGTTGGTGTATGGATTAGATATAAAGGATATGTAATTTTGTTTTCATGTAAATAAGTCATGAATGATTACTCATATTTTTGTAATTTTATGAGATATTTCATGCTAGTTGCCAAATGATGGTTCCCACATGTGTTAGGTGACTCAAATGGGCTGCTAAGAGCTGATCATTGGAGTATATATACCAATAGTACATACATCTAAAAGCTGTGTATTGTACGAGTACGAATACGGGTGCATACGAGTAGAATTGTTGATGAAACTGAACGAGGATGTAATTGTAAGCATTTTTGTTAAGTAGAAGTATTTTGATAAGTGTATTGAAGTCTTTCAAAAGTGTATAAATAAATATTAAAACACTACATGTATATACATTTTAACTGAGTCGTTAAGTCATCGTTAGTCGTTACATGTAAGTGTTGTTTTGAAACCTTTAGGTTAACGATCTTGTTAAATGTTGTTAACCCAATGTTTATAATATCAAATGAGATTTTAAATTATTATATTATCATGATATTATCATGTATGAATATCTCTTAATATGATATATATACATTAAATCTCTTTACAACGATAATCGTTACATATATGTCTCGTTTAAAAATCATTAAGTTAGTAGTCTTGTTTTTACATATGTAGTTCATTGTTAATATACTTAATGATATGTTTACTTATCATAGTATCATGTTAACTATATATATATCCATATATATGTCATCATATAGTTTTTACAAGTTTTAACGTTCGTGAATCACCGGTCAACTTGGGTGGTCAATTGTCTATATGAAACATATTTCAATTAATCAAGTCTTAACAAGTTTGATTGCTTAACATGTTGGAAACATTTAATCATGTAAATATCAATCTCAAGTAATATATATAAACATGGAAAAGTTTGGGTCACTACAATTACCGACTCCGTCACTTGTGGGAACGTTTTGTTTAATAGTTGTAGCCCGATGTTCTTGTTCTCACTTTGGTGAGAAGCGAACATTACTAACCCGTAAGCATAGCATGCTTCTTTATGTTGCATGTTAGCCGCTTTTTCTAAATCATGAAGTCCTATATTCGGATACATTGAGTCAAAATAATTTCTTAACCCGTTGCGTAAAATAGCATTTGGGTTCCCCGCAATATATGCGTCAAAGTAAACACATCGTAACTTATGGGTTCCCAATGTGATATCCCCCATCTTTCAAACAAAAGTCTCTTATAAACCAAGACATTCTTGGAACGTTCTTCGAATGTCTTACAAACTGATTTCGCCTTAAATAGTTGTGCCGAGGAATTCTGACCGACTCTAGACAAGATTTCATCAATCATGTCTCCGAGTAGGTCTCTTAAAATATTGGGTTGTCTATCCATTTTGTGTTTTTAAACTGTAAAATAGATAAGAGTTAGATTCATAAAAAAAATTACTTATTAATAAAAGCAATTTTTACATATATCATAAAGCATAAGCACACTATATTACATATATTACACCACACGAATACAACTATCTTATTCCGACTCGCTCGTTTCTTCTTCTTCGGTTTTGGTTCGTTTTGCCAAGTTTCTAGGGATATATGATGTTCCCCTAATACGAGCCGTCGTTTTCCACATTGGTTTAGAAAAACCTGGTGGTTTAGAGGTTCCCGGGTCATTGTTACAACTTAAGGGCTTCGGGGGTTGACGATACATATAAAGTTCATCGGGGTTGGAATTAGATTTCTCTATTTTTATGCCCTTTCCCTTATTATTTTCTTTTGCCTTTTTAAATTCAGTTGGGGTAATTTCTATAACATCATCGGAATTCTCGTCGGAATCCAATTCATCGGAGAATTGGTAATCCTCCCAATATTTTGCTTCCTTGGCGGAAACACCATTGACCATAATTAACCTTGGTCGGTTGGTTGAGGATTTTCTTTTACTTAACCGTTTTATTATTTCCCCCACCGGTTCTATTTCCTCCTCCGGTTCCTCCTCTTCCGGTTCTGATTCTTCTTCCGGTTCCTCTTCGGGAACTTGTGAATCAGTCCACGAATCATTCCAATTTACATTTGACTCTTTAATATTATTAGGTGAGTCAATGGGACTTGTTCTAGAGGTAGACATCTATCACATAATATCAAACGCGTTAAGAGATTAATATATCACATAATATTCACATGTTAAAAATATATAGTTTCCAACAAAATTTGTTAAGCAATCATTTTTCAAGTAAACACGGTCGAAGTCCAGACTCACTAATGCATCCTAATAAACTCGATAAGACACACAAATACAAAATTCTGGTTCTCTAAGACCAACGCTCGGATACCAACTGAAATGTCCCGTTCTTATTGATTAAAAACGTTCCATATTAATTGATTTCGTTGCGAGGTTTTGACCTCTATATGAGACGTTTTTCAAAGACTGCATTCATTTTTAAAACAAACCATAACCTTTATTTCATAAATAAAGGTTTAAAAAGTTTTACGTAGATTATCAAATAATGATAATCTAAAATATCCTGTTTACATACGACCATTACATAATGGTTTACAATACAAATATGTTACATCAAAATCAGTTTCTTGAATGCAGTTTTTACACAATATCATACAAACATGGACTCCAAATCTTGTCCTTATTTTAGTATGCAACAGCGAAAGCTCTTAGTATTCAGCTGAGAATAAACATGCTTTAAACGTCAACAAAAATGTTGGTGAGTTATAGGTTTAACCTATATATATCAAATTGTAACAATAGACCACAAGATTTCATATTTCAATACACATCCCATACATAGAGATAAAAATCATTCATATGGTGAACACCTGGTAACCGACATTAACAAGATGCATATATATAAGAATATCCCCATCATTTCGGGACACCCTTCGGATATGATATAAATTTCGAAGTACTAAAGCATCTGGTACTTTGGATGGGGTTTGTTAGGCCCAATAGATCTATCTTTAGGATTCGCGTCAATTAGGGAGTATGTTCCCTAATTCTTAGATTACCAGACTTAATAAAAAGGGGCATATTCGATTTCGATAATTCAACCATAGAATGTAGTTTCATGTACTTGTGTCTATTTTGTAAATCATTTATAAAACCTGCATGTATTCTCATCCCAAAATATTAGATTTTAAAAGTGGGACTATAACTCACTTTCACAGATTTTTACTTCGTCGGAAAGTAAGACTTGGCCACTGGTTGATTCACGAACCTATAACAATATATACATATATATCAAAGTATGTTCAAAATATATTTACAACACTTTTAATATATTTTAATGTTTTAAGTTTATTAAGTCAGCTGTCCTCGTTAGTAACTTACAACTAGTTGTCCACAGTTAGATGTACAGAAATAAATCGATAAATATTATCTTGAATCAATCCACGACCCAGTGTATACGTATCTCAGTATTGATCACAACTCAAACTATATATATTTTGGAATCAACCTCAACCCTGTATAGCTAACTCCAACATTCACATATAGAGTGTCTATGGTTGTTCAGAAATATATATAGATGTGTCGACATGATAGGTCGAAACATTGTATTCATGTCTATGGTATCTCAAGATTACATAATATACAATGCAAGTTGATTAAGTTATGGTTGGAATAGATTTGTTACCAATTTTCACATAGCTAAAATGAGAAAAATTATCCAATCTTGTTTTACCCATAACTTCTTCATTTTAAATCCGTTTTGAGTGAATCAAATTGCTATGGTTTCATATTGAACTCTATTTTATGAATCTAAACATAAAAAGTATAGGTTTATAGTCGAAAAAATAAGTTACAAGTCGTTTTTGTAAAGGTAGTCATTTCAGTCGAAAGAACGACGTCTAGATGACCATTTTAGAAAACATACTTCCACTTTGAGTTTAACCATAATTTTTGGATATAGTTTCATGTTCATAATAAAAATAATTTTCCCAGAATAACAACTTTTAAATCAAAGTTTATCATAGTTTTTAATTAACTAACCCAAAACAGCCCGCGGTGTTACTACGACGGCGTAAATCCGGTTTTACGGTGTTTTTCGTGTTTCCAGGTTTTAAATCATTAAGTTAGCATATCATATAGATATAGAACATGTGTTTAGTTGATTTTAAAAGTCAAGTTAGAAGGATTAACTTTTATTTGCGAACAAATTTAGAATTAACTAAACTATGTTCTAGTGATTACAAGTTTAAACCTTCGAATAAGATAGCTTTATATGTATGAATCGAATGATGTTATGAACATCATTACTACTTCAAGTTCCTTGGATAAACCTACTAGAAATGAGAAAAATAGATCTAGCTTCAAAGGATCCTTGGATGGCTTGAAAGTTCTTGAAGCAGAATCATGACACGAAAACAATTTCAAGTAAGATTTCCACTCGAAATAAGATTGTTATAGTTATAGAAATTGAATTAAAGTTTGAATATGATTATTACCTTGTATTAGAAAGATAACATACTGTAAGTAACAAAGGTTTCTTGATCTTGGATGATTACTTGGAATGGATTTAGAAAACTTGGAAGTAAACTTGCAATCTTGGAAGTATTCTTGATTTTATGAAACTAGAACTTTTGGAATTTATGAAGAACACTTAGAACTTGAAGATAGAAATTGAGAGAGATCAATTAGATGAATAAAATTGAAGAATGAAAGTGTTTGTAGGTGTTTTTGGTCGTTGGTGTATGGATTAGATATAAAGGATATGTAATTTTGTTTTCATGTAAATAAGTCATGAATGATTACTCATATTTTTGTAATTTTATGAGATATTTCATGCTAGTTGCCAAATGATGGTTCCCACATGTGTTAGGTAACTCATATGGGCTGCTAAGAGCTGATCATTGGAGTGTATATACCAATAGTACATACATCTAAAAGCTGTGTATTGTACGAGTACGAATACGGGTGCATACGAGTAGAATTGTTGATGAAACTGAACGAGGATGTAATTGTAAGCATTTTTGTTAAGTTGAAGTATTTTGATAAGTGTCTTGAAGTCTTTCAAAAGTTTATGAATACATATTAAAACACTACATGTATATACATTTTAACTGAGTCGTTAAGTCATCGTTAGTCGTTACATGTAAATGTTGTTTTGAAACCTTTAGGTTAACGATCTTGTTGAATGTTGTTAACCCATTGTTTATTATAACAAATGAGATGTTAAATTGTTATATTATCATGATATTATGATATATAATATATCTTAGTATGATATATATACAGTTAAATGCCGTTACAATGATAATCGTTACATATATGTCTCGTTTCGAAATCATTAAGTTAGTAGTCTTATTTTTACATATGTATTTCATTGTTAATACACTTAATAATATATTTACTTATTATTTAACATAATTAACCAAGTGTATCAATATCTTAATATGATTCATATGTACCTAGTAAGACGTTGTTATAACGATAATCGTTATATATATCGTTTTCGAGTTTCTTAAATTAATAGTCTCATTTTTATGTATATAACTCATTGTTAAAATACCTAATGAGATACATACTTATAATAAAATCATGTTAACTATATATATAACCATATATATGTCATCATATAGTTTTTACAAGTTTTAACGTTCGTGAATCACCGGTCAACTTGGGTGGTCAATTGTCTATATGAAACCTATTTCAATTAATCAAGTCTTAACAAGTTTGATTGCTTAACATGTTGAAAATGCTTAATCATGTAAATAACAATTTCATTTAATATATATATATATATATATATAAACATGGAAAAGTTCAGGTCACTACAACGCGCACTCAAAATGCTAACCGTTGATCGCTGAACACGTGTACAGCCACGATAAACCCATTCTAGCCCATGGCCCCAAATCGTCTCTATAAATAGCCCCAAATCACACACATTTCCATTTTTCTGCTCCAAGCTTCCTCAATACGCTGCTACATTCAATTCCTATCAAATCCTAAATACTCCGGCCACCGTCTAAAGGTTAGTGATTCTCCAAACATTCTATAGAAAATGACTAAGGCTAACGAAACCTATGTAGATAGTGTCAGATCGATTATAGAGCAGAAACATATTGACCACTTAGTTAAACAATACCTGCCGTTAGCGAAATACAATCCGGTGCCACCCTTGCCCAATCAGCGTGCTCACGAGCCACCGGAGAAAAAGGTGGCCATCTACGAACATGCGTTCAAGCATGGTAACTTTAGGGTTCCCCCATCCGACTTCTTCCTAGGCGTATTAGATCACTTCAGAGTGGGATTAGGACAACTACACCCTTATGCCATAGGCAAAATAGTTCTGTTTGAAATGTGGTGCGCCGCACTCGATAGGGTTCCGTTGGTTAAAGTTTTCTGTCATCTATACCGCTTAGCCAATCACCACAAATCCTGGTTCACCTTCTTTGCCCGTCAAAATTTCACCAAAACCCCAAAGTCGAATGCGGGTAACTGGAAAGAAACTTTCTTTTTCATTGACCAAACTGTAGTTGGTACCGCTTTTCCGCAAACGCTTATATGGTGCGAGAAGGTGGAAAAGGATGTGAACAAAACCCCGGTCCTTGATGACGAGGAAACAAAGCTGTTAGCAGAGTGCGCTAACGCACAGCTGGTGCACCGGTCATACGAGAACGTGATGTTGCGGCTAGGGAAGATATCCGCACACTGGCCATGGGAGGATGTGCGTCCAGCCATAGTCGGACCGGATGGAAAGGGTAGGAATAGTATAATCACGTACTAACAACAGTTTGCTATTTATGTGTTCTAACGTGAAATGTCCCGTTCTTATTGATTAAAAACGTTCCATATTAATTGATTTCGTTGCGAGGTTTTGACCTCTATATGAGACGTTTTTCAAAGACTGCATTCATTTTAAAACAAACCATAACCTTTATTTCATCAATAAAGGTTTAAAAAAAACTTTACGTAGATTATCAAATAATGATAATCTAAAATATCCTGTTTACACACGACCATTACATAATGGTTTACAATACAAATATGTTACAACAAAATAAGTTTCTTGAATGCAGTTTTTACACAATATCATACAAGCATGGACTCCAAATCTCGTCCTTATTTAAGTATGCGACAGCGGAAGCTCTTAATAATCACCTGAGAATAAACTTGCTTAAAACGTCAACAAAAATGTTGGTGAGTTATAGGTTTAACCTATATATATCAAATCATAATAATAGACCACAAGATTTCATATTTCAATACACATCCCATACATAGAGATAAAAACCATTCATATGGTGAACACCTGGTAACCGACATTAATAAGATGCATATATAAGAATATCCCCATCATTCCGGGACACCCTTCGGATATGATATAAATTTCGAAGTACTAAAGCATCCGGTACTTTGGATGGGGTTTGTTAAGCCCAATAGATCTATCTTTAGGATTCGCGTCAATTAGGGTGTCTGTTCCCTAATTCTTAGATTACCAGACTTAATAAAAAGGGGCATATTCGATTTCGATAATTCAACCATAGAATGTAGTTTCACGTACTCGTGTCTATTTTGTAAATCATTTATAAAACCTGCATGTATTCTCATCCCGAAAATATTAGATTTTAAAAGTGGGACTATAACTCACTTTCACAGATTTTTACTTCGTCGGGAAGTAAGACTTGGCCACTGGTTGATTCACAAACCTATAACAATATATACATGTATATCAAAGTATGTTCAAAAAATATATTTACAACACTTTTAATATATTTTGATGTTTTAAGTTTATTAAGTCAGCTGTCCTCGTTAGTAACCTACAACTAGTTGTCCACAGTTAGATGTACAGAAATAAATCGATAAATATTATCTTGAATCAATCCACGACCCAGTGTATACGTATCTCAGTATTGATCACAACTCAAACTATATATATTTTGGAATCAACCTCAACCCTGTATAGCTAACTCCAACATTCACATATAGAGTGTCTATGGTTGTTCCGAAATATATATAGATGTGTCGACATGATAGGTCGAAACATTGTATACGTGTCTATGGTATCTCAAGATTACATAATATACAATACAAGTTGATTAAGTTATGGTTGAAATATATTTGTTACCAATTTTCACGTAGCTAAAATGAGAAAAATTATCCAATCTTGTTTTACCCATAACTTCTTCATTTTAAATCCGTTTTGAGTGAATCAAATTGCTATGGTTTCATATTGAACTCTATTTTATGAATCTAAACAGAAAAAGTATAGGTTTATAGTCGGAAAAATAAGTTACAAGTCGTTTTTGTAAAGGTAGTCATTTCAGTCGAAAGAACGACGTCTAGATGACCATTTTAGAAAACATACTTCCACTTTGAGTTTAACCATAATTTTTGGATATAGTTTCATGTTCATAATAAAAATCATTTTCTCAGAATAACAACTTTTAAATCAAAGTTTATCATAGTTTTTAATTAACTAACCCAAAACAGCCCGCGGTGTTACTACGACGGCGTCAATCCGGTTTTACGGTGTTTTTCGTGTTTCCAGGTTTTAAATCATTAAGTTAGCATATCATATAGATATAGAACATGTGTTTAGTTTATTTTAAAAGTCAAGTTAGAAGGATTAACTTTTGTTTGTGAACAAGTTTAGAATTAACTAAACTATGTTCTAGTGATTACAAGTTTAAACCTTCGAATAAGATAGCTTTATATGTATGAATCGAATGATGTTATGAACATCATTACTACCTTAAGTTCCTTGGATAAACCTACTGGAAAAGAGAAAAATGGATCTAGCTTCAATGGATCCTTGGATGGCTCGAAGTTCTTGAAGTAGAATCATGACACGAAAACAAGTTCAAGTAAGATCATTACTTGAAATAAGATTGTTATAGTTATAGAAATTGAACCAAAGTTTGAATATGATTAATACCTTGTATTAGAATGATAACCTACTGTAAGAAACAAAGATTTCTTGAGGTTGGATGATCACCTTACAAGATTGGAAGTGAGCTAGCAAACTTGAAAGTATTCTTGATTTTATGAAACTAGAACTTTTGGAATTTATGAAGAACACTTAGAACTTGAAGATAGAACTTGAGAGAGATCAATTAGATGAAGAAAATTGAAGAATGAAAGTATTTGTAGGTGTTTTTTGTCGTTGGTGTATGGATTAGATATAAAGGATATGTAATTTTGTTTTCATGTAAATAAGTCATGAATGATTACTCATATTTTTGTAATTTTATGAGATATTTCATGCTAGTTGCCAAATGATGGTTCCCACATGTGTTAGGTGACTCACATGGGCTGCTAAGAGCTGATCATTGGAGTGTATATACCAATAGTACATACATCTAAAAGCTGTGTATTGTACGAGTACGAATACGGGTGCATACGAGTAGAATTGTTGATGAAACTGAACGAGGATGTAATTGTAAGTATTTTTGTTAAGTAGAAGTATTTTGATAAGTGTCTTGAAGTCTTTCAAAAGTGTATGAATACATATTAAAACACTACATGTATATACATTTTAACGGAGTCATTAAGTCATCGTTAGTCGTTACATGTAAATGTTGTTTTGAAACCTTTAGGTTAACGATCTTGTTAAATGTTGTTAACCCAATGTTTATAATATCAAAAGAGATTTTAAATTATTATATTATCATGATATTATGATGTACGAATATCTCTTAATATGATATATATACATTAAATGTCGTTACAACGATAATCGTTACATATATGTCTCGTTTCAAAATCATTAAGTTAGTAGTCTTGTTTTTACATATGTAGTTCATTGTTAATATAATTAATGATATGTTTACTTATCATAATATCATGTTAACTATATATATAACCATATATATGTCATCATATAGTTTTTACAAGTTTTAACGTTCGTGAATCACCGGTCAACTTGGGTGGTCAATTGTCTATATGAAACCTATTTCAATTAATCAAGTCTTAACAAGTTTGATTGCTTAAAATGTTGGAAACATTTAATCATGTAAATATCAATCTCAATGAATATATATAAGCATGGAAAAGTTCGGGTCACTACAGTACCTACCCGTTAAATAAATTTCGTCCCGAAATTTTAAGCTGTTGAAGGTGTTGATGAATCTTCTGGAAATAGATGCGGGTATTTCTTCTTCATCTGATCTTCACGCTCCCAGGTGAACTCAGGTCCTCTACGAGCATTCCATCGAACCTTAAAAATTGGTATCTTGTTTTGCTTAAGTCTTTTAACCTCACGATCCATTATTTCGACGGGTTCTTCGATGAATTGAAGTTTTTCGTTGATTTGGATTTCATCTAACGGAATAGTGAGATCTTCTTTAGCAAAACATTTCTTCAAATTCGAGACGTGGAAAGTGTTATGTACAGCCGTGAGTTGTTGAGGTAACTCAAGTCGGTAAGCTACTGGTCCGACACGATCAATAATCTTGAATGATCCAATATACCTTGGATTTAATTTCCCTCGTTTACCAAATCGAACAACGCCTTTCAAAGGTGCAACTTTAAGCATGACCATCTCTCCAATTTCAAATTCTATATCTTTTCTTTTAATGTCAGCGTAGCTCTTTTGTCGACTTTGGGCGGTTTTCAACCGTTGTTGAATTTGGATGATCTTCTCGGTAGTTTCTTGTATAATCTCCGGACCCGTAATCTGTCTATCCCCCACTTCACTCCAACAAATCGGAGACCTGCACTTTCTACCATAAAGTGCTTCAAACGGCGCCATCTCAATGCTTGAATGGTAGCTGTTGTTGTAGGAAAATTCTGCTAACGGTAGATGTCGATCCCAACTGTTTCCGAAATCAATAACACATGCTCGTAGCATGTCTTCACGAGTTTGTATTGTCCTTTCGCTCTGTCCATCAGTTTGTGGATGATAGGCAGTACTCATGTCTAGACGAGTTCCTAATGCTTGCTGTAATGTCTGCCAGAATCTTGAAATAAATCTGCCATCCCTATCAGAGATAATAGAGATTGGTATTCCATGTCTGGAGACGACTTCCTTCAAATACAGTCGTGCTAACTTCTCCATCTTGTCATCTTCTCTTATTGGCAGGAAGTGTGCTGATTTGGTGAGACGATCAACTATTACCCAAATAGTATCAAAACCACTTGCAGTCCTTGGCAATTTAGTGATGAAATCCATGGTAATGTTTTCCCATTTCCATTCCGGGATTTCGGGTTGTTGAAGTAGACCTGATGGTTTCTGATGCTCAGCTTTGACCTTAGAACACGTCAAACATTCTACTACGTATTTAGCAACATCGGCTTTCATACCCGGCCACCAAAAATGTTTCTTGAGATCCTTGTACATCTTCCCCGTTCCAGGATGTATTGAGTATCTGGTTTTATGAGCTTCTCTAAGTATCATTTCTCTCATATCTCCAAATTTTGGTACCCAAATCCTTTCAGCCCTATACCGGGTTCCGTCTTCCCGAATATTAAGATGTTTCTCCGATCCTTTGGGTATTTCATCCTTTAAATTTCCCTCTTTTAAAACTCCTTGTTGCGCCTCCTTTATTTGAGTAGTAAGGTTATTATGAATCATTATATTCATAGATTTTACTCGAATGGGTTCTCTGTCCTTCCTGCTCAAGGCATCGGCTACCACATTTGCCTTCCCCGGGTGGTAACGAATCTCAAAGTCGTAATCATTCAATAATTCAATCCACCTACGCTGCCTCATATTCAGTTGTTTCTGATTAAATATGTGTTGAAGACTTTTGTGGTCGGTATATATAATACTTTTGACCCCATATAAGTAGTGCCTCCAAGTCTTTAATGCAAAAACAACCGCGCCTAATTCCAAATCATGCGTCGTATAATTTTGTTCGTGAATCTTCAATTGTCTAGACGCATAAGCAATCACCTTCGTTCGTTGCATTAATACACAACCGAGACCTTGCTTTGATGCATCACAATAAATCACAAAATCATCATTCCCTTCAGGCAATGACAATATAGGTGCCGTAGTTAGCTTTTTCTTCAATAACTGAAACGCTTTCTCTTGTTCATCATTCCATTCAAATTTCTTCCCTTTATGCGTTAATGCAGTCAAGGGTTTTGCTATTCTGGAAAAGTCTTGGATGAACCTTCTGTAGTAACCAGCTAGTCCTAAAAACTGGCGTATGTGTTTCGGAGTTTTCGGGGTTTCCCACTTTTCAATAGTTTCTATCTTTGCCGGATCCACCTTAATACCTTCTTTGTTCACTATGTGACCGAGGAATTGAACTTCTTCCAACCAAAATGCACACTTTGAAAACTTAGCGTACAATTCTTCCTTCCTCAATACTTCTAACACCTTTCTCAAATGTTCACCGTGTTCTTGGTCATTCTTTGAGTAAATAAGTATGTCATCAATGAAAACAATGACAAACTTGTCAAGGTATGGTCCACACACTCGGTTCATAAGGTCCATGAACACAGCTGGTGCATTAGTTAAACCAAACGGCATGACCATAAACTCGTAATGACCGTAACGTGTTCTGAAAGCAGTCTTTGGAATATCATCTTCTTTTACCCGCATTTGATGATACCCGGAACGTAAGTCAATCTTTGAATAAACAGACGAGCCTTGTAGTTGATCAAATAAGTCGTCGATTATCGGTAGTGGGTAGAGGTTCTTGATGGTAAGTTTGTTCAACTCTCGGTAGTCGATACACAACCTGAATGTACCATCTTTCTTCTTGACAAACAAAACAGGAGCTCCCCACGGTGATGTGCTTGGTCGAATGAAACCACGCTCTAAAAGTTCTTGTAATTGGCTTTGTAGTTCTTTCATCTCGCTGGGTGCGAGTCTGTAAGGAGCACGAGCTATTGGTGCAGCTCCTGGTACAAGATCTATTTGAAATTCAACGGATCGATGTGGGGGTAATCCCGGTAATTCTTTCGGAAATACATCGGGAAATTCTTTTGCAATGGGAACATCATTGATGCTCTTTTCTTCAGTTTGTACTTTCTCGACGTGTGCTAGAACAGCATAGCAACCTTTTCTTATTAGTTTTTGTGCCTTCAAATTACTAATAAGATGTAGCTTCGTGTTGCCCTTTTCTCCGTACACTATTAAGGGTTTTCCTTTTTCTCGTATAATGCGAATTGCATTTTTGTAACAAACGATCTCTGCTTTCACTTCTTTCAACCAGTCCATACCGATTATCACATCAAAACTCCCTAACTCTACTGGTATCAAATCAATCTTAAATGTTTCGCTAACCAGTTTAATTTCTCGATTCCGACATATATTATCTGCTGAAATTAATTTACCATTTGCTAATTCGAGTAAAAATTTACTATCCAAAGGCGTCAATGGACAACTTAATTTAGCACAAAAATCTCTACTCATATAGCTTCTATCCGCACCCGAATCAAATAAAACGTAAGCAGATTTATTGTCAATAAGAAACGTACCCGTAACAAGCTCCGGGTCTTCTTGTGCCTCTGCCGCATTAATATTGAAAACTCTTCCGCGGCCTTGTCCATTCGTGTTCTCCTGGTTCGGGCAATTTCTAATAATGTGGCCCGGTTTTCCACATTTATAACAAACTACATTGGCATAACTTGCTCCGACACTACTTGCTCCGCCATTACTCGTTCCGACACCATTTGTTCCTTTCGTTCTATTAACCCCTGGTCCGTAGACCTCACACTTCGCCGCGCTATGACCATTTCTTTTACACTTGTTGCAAAATTTGGTGCAGAACCCCGAGTGATTCTTTTCACACCTTTGGCATAGCTGCTTCTGATTGTTGTTGTTGTTGCGGTTATTATTGCTGTTGGGATGATTGTTGTAGTTGCTGTTGTTGTTGTTGTTGTTGTTGGGCCGTTTGTTGTAGTTGCGATTGATGTTGCGATTGTTGGGATAATTGTTGCGATTATTGTTGTAATTGCTGTTGTTGTTGTATTGGTGATTCTTATCACCGTTTTCCTCCCACTTTCTTTTGACTTGCTTCACATTGGCCTCTTCAGCAGTCTGTTCTTTAATTCTTTCTTCAATCTGGTTCACTAGTTTGTGAGCCATTCTACATGCCTGTTGTATGGAGGCGGGCTCGTGTGAACTTATATCTTCTTGGATTCTTTCCGGTAATCCTTTCACAAACGCGTCGATCTTCTCTTCCTCATCTTCGAATGCTCCCGGACACAATAGGCACAATTCTGTGAATCGTCTTTCGTACGTGGTAATATCAAATCCTTGGGTTCGTAACCCTCTAAGTTCTGTCTTGAGCTTATTGACCTCGGTTCTGGGACGGTACTTCTCGTTCATCAAGTGCTTGAATGCTGACCACGGTAGTGCGTACGCATCGTCTTGTCTCACTTGCTCTAGATAGGTATTCCACCATGTTAACGCAGAACCTGTGAAGGTATGCGTAGCGTACTTCACTTTGTCCTCTTCAGTACACTTACTTATGGCAAACACCGATTCGACCTTCTCGGTCCACCGTTTTAATCCGATCGGTCCTTCGGTTAAATCAAATTCCAAAGGTTTGCAGGCAGTGAATTCTTTGTAGGTGCATCCTACACGATTTCCTGTACTGCTAGATCCAAGGTTATTGTTGGTATGTAGCGCAACCTGTACTGCGGCTATGTTTGAAGCTATAAAAGTACGGAATTCCTCTTCATTCATATTCACGGTGTGTCGAGTAGTCGGTGCCATTTCCTTCAAAATAGTCAAATGGAACAAGTTAATCATACAGAATATTAAGAGTAGTTAATAGTATTTCGTAGCATAATATGAACTCATTTATAAAAGCTTTTTCTTCATATTAGCGTTTTATAAGTTTAAATTCGGGTAGTACCTACCCGTTAAGTTCATACTTAGTAGCTAATATACAATTCAACTACTACAATTCTATATGAAAAACTGATTATAATAATATTTCGCGTTCAAACTTTTATACAATATTTTACAAACTTACAATACCGCTTATTTTACATAAAGCATGAAATATAGCACATAATAACTTTGATACAAGATAGTTGTGAAGATAATTCTAGCTAGTACACAAGTCGTTCAGCAAAGTCAATAAAGACACGTAATTCATACGTCCAGAAACAAGTCATGCATTCTGGTTTTACTAGGATTACTTCCCATCCTTGGTCTTGTGGAACATAACCGTTATGGCCGTTGATAAGACAGCGTGTTGTAACGTCGTCAAAGGGACAAGGGTTACGTAATGTCCAACAGTCCCGTAACAATCTAAAAACCTCATTTCTTACCCCAATTACCGACTCTGTCACTTGTGGAAACATTTTGTTTAATAGTTGTAACCCGATGTTCTTGTTCTCACTTTGGTGAGAAGTGAACATTACTAATCCGTAAGCATAACATGCTTCTTTATGTTGCATGTTAGCCGCTTTTTCTAAATCACGAAGTCCAATATTCAGATATATTGAGTCAAAATAATTTCTTAACCCGTTGCGTAAAATAGCATTTGGGTTCCCCGCAATATATGCATCAAAGTAAACACATCGTAACTTATGGGTTTCCCAATGTGATATCCCCCATCTTTCAAACGAAAGTCTCTTATAAACCAAGACATTCTTGGAACGTTCTTCGAATGTCTTACAAACTGATCTCGCCTTAAATAGTTGTGCCGAGGAATTCTGACCGACTCTAGACAAGATTTCATAAATCATGTCTCCGGGTAGGTCTCTTAAAATATTGGGTTGTCTATCCATTTTGTGTTTTTAAACTATAAAATAGACAAGAGTTAGATTCATAAAAAAAATACTTATTAATACAAGCAATTTTTACATATATCATAAAGCATAAGCACACTATATTACATATATTACACCACACGAATACAACTATCTTATTCCGACTCGCTCGTTTATTCTTCTTCGATTTTGGTTCGTTTTGCTAGGTTTCTAGGGATATATGATGTTCCCCTAATACGAGCCGTAATTTTCCACATTGGTTTAGAAAAACCTGGTGGTTTAGAGGTTCCCGGGTCATTGTTACAACTTAAGGACTTCGGGGGTTGACGATACATATAAAGTTCATCGGGGTTGGAATTAGATTTCTCTATTTTTATGCCCTTTCCCTTATTATTTTCTTTTGCCTTTTTAAATTCAGTTGGGGTGATTTCTATAACATCATCGGAATTCTCGTAGGAATCCGATTCATCGGAGAATTGGTAATCCTCCCAATATTTTGCTTCCTTGGCGGAAACACCATTGACCATAATTAACCTTGGTCGGTTGGTTGAGGATTTTCTTTTACTTAACCGTTTTATTATTTCCCCCACTGGTTCTATTTCTTCATCCGGTTCCGATTCTTCTTCCGGTTCCGATTCTTCTTCCGGTTCCGACTCTTCTTCCGGTTCCTCTTCGGGAACTTGTGAATCAGTCCACGAATCATTCCAATTTACATTCGACTCTTCATTATTATTAGGTGAGTCAATGGGACTTGTTCTAGAGGTAGACATCTATCACATAATATCAAACGCGTTAAGAGATTAATATATCACATAATATTCACATGTTAAAAATATATAGTTTCCAACAAAATTTGTTAAGCAATCATTTTTCAAGTAAACACGGTCGAAGTCCAGACTCACTAATGCATCCTAACAAACTCGATAAGACACACTAATGCAAATTTTCTGGTTCTCTAAGACCAACGCTCGGATACCAACTGAAATGTCCCGTTCTTATTGATTAAAAACGTTCCATATTAATTGATTTCGTTGCGAGGTTTTGACCTCTATATGAGACGTTTTTCAAAGACTGCATTCATTTTAAAACAAACCATAACCTTTATTTCATCAATAAAGGTTTAAAAAAAACTTTACGTAGATTATCAAATAATGATAATCTAAAATATCCTGTTTACACACGACCATTACATAATGGTTTACAATACAAATATGTTACAACAAAATAAGTTTCTTGAATGCAGTTTTTACACAATATCATACAAGCATGGACTCCAAATCTCGTCCTTATTTAAGTATGCGACAGCGGAAGCTCTTAATAATCACCTGAGAATAAACTTGCTTAAAACGTCAACAAAAATGTTGGTGAGTTATAGGTTTAACCTATATATATCAAATCATAATAATAGACCACAAGATTTCATATTTCAATACACATCCCATACATAGAGATAAAAACCATTCATATGGTGAACACCTGGTAACCGACATTAATAAGATGCATATATAAGAATATCCCCATCATTCCGGGACACCCTTCGGATATGATATAAATTTCGAAGTACTAAAGCATCCGGTACTTTGGATGGGGTTTGTTAAGCCCAATAGATCTATCTTTAGGATTCGCGTCAATTAGGGTGTCTGTTCCCTAATTCTTAGATTACCAGACTTAATAAAAAAGGGCATATTCGATTTCGATAATTCAACCATAGAATGTAGTTTCACGTACTCGTGTCTATTTTGTAAATCATTTATAAAACCTGCATGTATTCTCATCCCGAAAATATTAGATTTTAAAAGTGGGACTATAACTCACTTTCACAGATTTTTACTTCGTCGGGAAGTAAGACTTGGCCACTGGTTGATTCACAAACCTATAACAATATATACATGTATATCAAAGTATGTTCAAAAAATATATTTACAACACTTTTAATATATTTTGATGTTTTAAGTTTATTAAGTCAGCTGTCCTCGTTAGTAACCTACAACTAGTTGTCCACAGTTAGATGTACAGAAATAAATCGATAAATATTATCTTGAATCAATCCACGACCCAGTGTATACGTATCTCAGTATTGATCACAACTCAAACTATATATATTTTGGAATCAACCTCAACCCTGTATAGCTAACTCCAACATTCACATATAGAGTGTCTATGGTTGTTCCGAAATATATATAGATGTGTCGACATGATAGGTCGAAACATTGTATACGTGTCTATGGTATCTCAAGATTACATAATATACAATACAAGTTGATTAAGTTATGGTTGAAATATATTTGTTACCAATTTTCACGTAGCTAAAATGAGAAAAATTATCCAATCTTGTTTTACCCATAACTTCTTCATTTTAAATCCGTTTTGAGTGAATCAAATTGCTATGGTTTCATATTGAACTCTATTTTATGAATCTAAACAGAAAAAGTATAGGTTTATAGTCGGAAAAATAAGTTACAAGTCGTTTTTGTAAAGGTAGTCATTTCAGTCGAAAGAACGACGTCTAGATGACCATTTTAGAAAACATACTTCCACTTTGAGTTTAACCATAATTTTTGGATATAGTTTCATGTTCATAATAAAAATCATTTTCTCAGAATAACAACTTTTAAATCAAAGTTTATCATAGTTTTTAATTAACTAACCCAAAACAGCCCGCGGTGTTACTACGACGGCGTCAATCCGGTTTTACGGTGTTTTTCGTGTTTCCAGGTTTTAAATCATTAAGTTAGCATATCATATAGATATAGAACATGTGTTTAGTTTATTTTAAAAGTCAAGTTAGAAGGATTAACTTTTGTTTGTGAACAAGTTTAGAATTAACTAAACTATGTTCTAGTGATTACAAGTTTAAACCTTCGAATAAGATAGCTTTATATGTATGAATCGAATGATGTTATGAACATCATTACTACCTTAAGTTCCTTGGATAAACCTACTGGAAAAGAGAAAAATGGATCTAGCTTCAATGGATCCTTGGATGGCTCGAAGTTCTTGAAGTAGAATCATGACACGAAAACAAGTTCAAGTAAGATCATTACTTGAAATAAGATTGTTATAGTTATAGAAATTGAACCAAAGTTTGAATATGATTAATACCTTGTATTAGAATGATAACCTACTGTAAGAAACAAAGATTTCTTGAGGTTGGATGATCACCTTACAAGATTGGAAGTGAGCTAGCAAACTTGAAAGTATTCTTGATTTTATGAAACTAGAACTTTTGGAATTTATGAAGAACACTTAGAACTTGAAGATAGAACTTGAGAGAGATCAATTAGATGAAGAAAATTGAAGAATGAAAGTATTTGTAGGTGTTTTTTGTCGTTGGTGTATGGATTAGATATAAAGGATATGTAATTTTGTTTTCATGTAAATAAGTCATGAATGATTACTCATATTTTTGTAATTTTATGAGATATTTCATGCTAGTTGCCAAATGATGGTTCCCACATGTGTTAGGTGACTCACATGGGCTGCTAAGAGCTGATCATTGGAGTGTATATACCAATAGTACATACATCTAAAAGCTGTGTATTGTACGAGTACGAATACGGGTGCATACGAGTAGAATTGTTGATGAAACTGAACGAGGATGTAATTGTAAGTATTTTTGTTAAGTAGAAGTATTTTGATAAGTGTCTTGAAGTCTTTCAAAAGTGTATGAATACATATTAAAACACTACATGTATATACATTTTAACGGAGTCATTAAGTCATCGTTAGTCGTTACATGTAAATGTTGTTTTGAAACCTTTAGGTTAACGATCTTGTTAAATGTTGTTAACCCAATGTTTATAATATCAAAAGAGATTTTAAATTATTATATTATCATGATATTATGATGTACGAATATCTCTTAATATGATATATATACATTAAATGTCGTTACAACGATAATCGTTACATATATGTCTCGTTTCAAAATCATTAAGTTAGTAGTCTTGTTTTTACATATGTAGTTCATTGTTAATATAATTAATGATATGTTTACTTATCATAATATCATGTTAACTATATATATAACCATATATATGTCATCATATAGTTTTTACAAGTTTTAACGTTCGTGAATCACCGGTCAACTTGGGTGGTCAATTGTCTATATGAAACCTATTTCAATTAATCAAGTCTTAACAAGTTTGATTGCTTAAAATGTTGGAAACATTTAATCATGTAAATATCAATCTCAATGAATATATATAAGCATGGAAAAGTTCGGGTCACTACATAACGCATGCGTGCATGTTTGCAGAGATGAAGATGAAGAGAGTACTGACTGCGGAGGAGATTGCGGGCATCGCCTTCCGCCAACAGAATGTGAACCAGCCGTTAAAGCAGGAGAAGACTGGCGAGAATGCACCTGCCACCTCCGGCAATAAGCGCAAGGCCGCCGAAGCCTCCCAATCCCAACAGAAGAAGAAGAAACTCACTCCCAAACAGAGGGAGGACAAGCGGAATGACAACTTCGTTCCCATCGAACCCCGTTCTGCAGATCTACCTCCCCCATCATCTGGTAAGAGTTCTGCTTGCGCGCATACCGCACATTTAAGTTTGCATTTATTTAACCATTTATGAATACGCAGGGCATGCTGAAGAGACTCATCACACCCCACCGCGGGTCAATCTGGACCTTGAAGCTACCGCCGAGTCAAAGGACAAGACGATACACCTGGACTCCGAGTCTACACCAACCCCGCCACACGGTAGCTTTTGATTGGTGAACCTGGCGCAGCTCACCCAGTCATCTGCGGAAAACGCCGCAAAGCAATCCGCCTTCCTTCAACAAATCTTCCCTGCTGAGTTCCGCAACCAACTAGCCGTACTGCCTTTTAATCAGGCGCTCAACGCCTTCGTCCAAAACGGCCTCGTCTTTTTTGGCATGGTTGCGGATCAAGCCCGCCGTTCCACTAACTTGTATCAAGTGGCCTTGCGGAAAGAAACAGAGCTAGGGCTGCTACAAGCGGGGGTTGATCAGGTGAAGAAAGACAGGGATGCCGCAGAAGAAGCGCGCAAGGCGGTGGAGTTAACCGCAGCGGAAACCAAAACTGCACTGATTGAAGAGAGAAAGAAAAACCGCGAGTTGGTTGGGGCGGTTGACCAGTCCAAGGGGGAGGCGGAGCGTCTGCGGGTGGAGATGGAAAGGGTGACGAGGGAAAAGGATGACGCGGTTACAGGTCGCGAGCTAGCGGAGGCGGACTTGACAAAACTCCGCACCGCTCTTCCTACCATTGCGCAGAAAGTAATGGATTTCGAGCCTGTGTCCGACAAGTTCAACGCCTATGTTGACGCGGTTAAAGACCACGAAATCAACAAGGCAGTGCTAGAGGTGATCCAAGCCTGCGGGCTCACACCGCCGTACCCCGACGTCGTGCAGAAAAAATTGAAGGAGGGTACGGCTGCGGTGATCATGGAAGCGGAAGAAGCCATCACTGCCATCCCGATACCCCTAATTAATGCGTTTGCCACGGACCCTAATATGTCGATTGATGGGTTCCTCAAGGAGGAGTTTTAGTTTATTGTAATAGTTTGCGCCGTAAGTCCTATGCTTAGGCAGGCAATTGTAAATACAATTTTTGAGCCATAGGTCCCGTGATGGGCAGGCGTTTAAAACAATTACCATTTGTGTAACAACTTAATTTGATGTATATATATTTATGTTATGCATGCGTAGTGTGTTTATTTGTTTATATATCGCGAATCAAAACAAAAGGTGAACCGCATGCCCATGCGCATAGTTAACCAAAACTCATGCGTATGCGGATGGTACTGCGTAAAATAAACCAATACTTTAACAATTTACCTTTAACAATTTATGTGAAGACCCGTCCTAATCCATCCGGACGAAGTCATCAACCTTTGATTCCAGAGCGATGATCGACTCCAAGTATTGTCCTTAAAATGAGCAAAATGCACAGCGGAAGGTTTCTTTCACACCTGAGAATAAACATACTTAAAAGTGTCAACCAAAAGGTTGGTGAGTTCATTAGTTTAACATAAATAATCATTTTCATCATTTTAATAGACCACAAGATTTCATAATTCCATTTCTCATAACATACGTCCCATACATAGAGACAAAAATATCATTCATATGGATTGAACACCTGGTAACCGACATTCACAATATACATATAAGAATATCCCCATCATTCCGGGATCCTCCTTCGGACATGATATAAATTTCGAAGTACTAAAGCATCCGGTACTTTGGATGGGGCTTGTTGGGCCCGATAGATCTATCTTTAGAGTTCGCGTCAATTAGGGTGTCTGTTCCCTAATTCTTAGATTACCAGACTTAATAAAAAGGGGCATATTCGATTTCGATCATTCAACCATATAATGTAGTTTTGAGTACTTGTGTCTATTTCGTAAAAACATTTATAAAAATTGTGCATGTATTCTCAGCCCAAAAATATAAAGGGTAAAAAAAAGTAAATGAAACTCACACATATAAATATTGCAAAACAGTTATTAAAACATTGCATGTATTCTCAGCCCAAAAATGTAATAAGTAAAAAGGGAAAATGAAACTCACGCATATAAATATTGTAAAACAGTTAATAAAGCATTTGCATGTATTCTCAGCCCAAAAATGTAATGAGTAAAAAGGGAGCAAATGAACTCACAATACTGTATTTTGTAGTAAAAAATACATATGACGACATTGAACAATGCAGGGTTGGCCTCGAATTCACGAACCTATATAATTTATATTTATATTAAAACAAATAATCGTAATCAAACAAGTGTATATCTATTATTTTATGTATTAAGATTAATGTTCTTATATATATAATTTTATTAATACTTACTTTACATTATGATACTTATTTGATATTTAGTTAATGTTACTAGTTAAAACGAAATTTTATGTAGTATTAGTATACTTTATTTAGTAAATATATCTCTATTTATATATATATTTCGTTTGTTTTGTAAAATTTATCAATTGTAGTAATACTAGTTTAAGGATAATAATAATACTGATAATAGTAATTTTAGTAAAAACGGTAATTCTATTAGTAATGATAAAGTAAAAAATAATAGTTTTAGCAAAAATAGCATTTTCAATAGTATTGGTAAGTTTAATAATAATTATCGTTTTAAATAGAAATTTTTAGTGTTCATAATTAATAATACTAAAATTAATGTAAAAGGGTACTCCTAATATACTAATATTAATGATAATGATACTTAGATTAATAATAACAATAATCCTAATAACTAATAAATAATACTAATAATAATCCTAATCATGTTAAAAAAATAATAATACATACATTAACAATAATAATTATAATTACAATCATAATAATAATAAAACTAATAATAATGATAATAATAATAAATTGATAATGGAACTACCTTTAAAGTCTCAAAAAAAACAACAAACCGCCCAAGCCGAGACTCGAACCCGCGACCTCTCGCTAACCCAACACCACACCAACCATTCGGCCATTTGAATTTCTATTATAATTCCGCAGAAATAAATATATAACTCAAATGCTATCTGTTCCTTTGTCCTCCCCAACATGAATCGATCAGGAACATGGGTCACGGCCCATTTAACTCAAATGCTATCTGTTCCATTTCTAGTCCACACTAACATGGATCACGGACCATTTAACAATTCCACAAGCCTACAATATGCTAACCCGTTTATATTGATCAAAAGAATTCTTAAAGCCCAATCTCAATACAAGTTAATCGATCCATGTTGCAAAATAACAGGTTTCAGTTTGTAAAAAAAAAAATATCAGAACGCTTTAGAATTGGAAGTGGGGCTTTAGGGTTTGTCGGCCAATAAGAAAAAAAAATAAACGCATCATTATCAATATTGGTTATTCATTATGTTAATCACGATCCAACGTTCATCATCTTTATTCATCACCAAACATCTTCTATCATTCATCTCATAATCTTTATAATCTTCCCATCATGATTATCATCGTTCATTTGCACAGGAATGGAACAAAAGAATTTGCAGCAGCAGAAGTGGTTTGATGATGGTTTTCAAATTGAAACAGAAGCTGAATGACAACAGCAGAAATTGTAAGAGGTGATCGATGGTGGTGTTATTCCGGTAGTTCTCGAGCTGCAGTAGTTCAAAAGTAGTAGTTGAACAGTTCTGGGTTTCGAAAAAAAATATATATATAGCAGCAGTTTTTGGTTGAGTTCTCCACTGCAAAACGCTGCTGTAACAGTACAAGACAGAAGGATAATTGTAGCAGTCTCTAGTGGTGTACGGTGGCTCGATGGAGGTGATAAACTGAGGTGGTTGCCGATGGTGATTCACGTTTGCAGAGAGAAAGATATAGAGAGAGAGGAAAGTGATGGTGGTTGTGGAGGTGGGTGGTGCTCACGGTGGTGGTGGCTTTGATGTGGGCTGCAAAATAGGAAACAATAGCAGCTAGGTAGTTTCGAGTGTGTTTTGGTCATGATGTGCTCTCGGTTAGAAAAGTAAAAAGAATTTACCACGATGATGATTGTAGTAGTGGTAGTTCATGGTGGTCTTGATGGAGGATGAAGAGGAAGCTAGGGTGGTATTCGATGTTGAAAGATAGAAGTAAGAGGGAGAAGTAAAGGGGTGATGATGTGGTCAAGTTGATTGAGGTGCTGGTAGTTTGTGCATGAAATGCATATTTTGTTTTTGTTTTTGTGGTGTTCTTGAAATCAAAACAGAAGTATATATATTAGATGAGTGAGATAGGTAGAAAGATATATATGTAAGTACATATATTTAATAAGTTAGTGGTGTAAAAAGGACTCAATCAATAATAGGAATTATAATTTGGTGGTACTAGTGATCGTGTAGTAATATGAAACCCAAGTGTTCATGATTGATCGAGACTTATGCATATATGCATATTATTGATTGTATCTTTCACATATACTTTATTAATAGTAATGATAGGTACAATATAAAAATAAAAATATCAAAAGGAAGATTATAAAAATCGGGCATGCGTAGTCAAAATTTGTTATATGCGCCGAAACTTTATCATGGACTGCTAAATTGTACCCCGTTGTTAAATTAGTGGCGGATAAAAGTCTTCGGAAAAATTCTAAATTTTTACAGTAATTATATTTATTTAATTTAGTCATTATGGTATAAAATTCGATCATTAACTATTAAATAAAAATTACATCAACTGTCCCTCTCAAATCTGGGTAAAATATAAAAAAGTGTTGAAATTTAATAACTAGATCCTAAATACATTTTTAGTAAGCCTAAAATTTATAGAACTCATTTTCGGATCACCGTTTAGTTTAAAATTATATAAGTTCGAATTAACTTCTCTAAATGATAATCGAAACGTCCAACGAGTATTACAATCATTTAATATTTATTTTTAATATATTTTATTTATATATATAAATATATTTTAAATAACAATTATTATAATATACTATTTTTATTTTATTAATTTTTAATAATAACAATACTTCAAATTATATTTCGAATTATTATTTATATACACATACACACATATCTAATTACAATTAATTGTTTGTGAATCGTCGAGATTAGTCACAGGGTAATTTAATATATGAAAATAGTTCAAAAGTTTTTGAGATTCAAGATTACAGACTTTGCTTATCGTATCGAAATCATATAAAGATTAAGTTTAAATTTGATCGGAAATTCCCGGGTCATCACAGTACCTACCCGTTAAAGAAATTTCGTCCCGAAATTTGAGTGAGGTCGTCATGGCTAACAATAAATATGTTTTCTTGACAAAATGAGCTGATCAAAAGAGTTTTATCATCATTGAGTAATATGGATAAAACAATTTGATTATTTGAAGAGTACGAATGAAGCTATCACAAAGATTGAGATAGAGATTTAACTTTTGACGTAGTCATGATTGAATTTAGAAAATAAGGTGTTTCTTTACTTTTGACGTTGTCTTGGTGGAATTCCGGAATTCCAGGGATTTAAAAGAAAATCTTCGAAATTTATAAGATTTGATTTTTCGGTGAATAAGGAAATTAGAATCTCTCTAATTAAATGCGGAGATCTTTCTTGCTTCCTCTATCAGACATTTTACTATAAATTAACTTCTCCCGTTCCATTACTTTTACCATTCCTATACTCAATTCCCAAATTCAAAAGATTGAACAAATGCTTAATCCAGTTCAATCCTTGTCCTCACCCTTACTATCGTAATAATCATTCTCCTTTTTCCAACTTCCACCTGATGAATCTGTTTACTTCTACTTTTACCTTGGGGATACTATTCTTAATTCTACAGTGTCTTTATATTGCCATTCGTATTAATATCCCCGGTTTGAAACCTCCGTGTTGTTATTGGGTTTTATATTTTCTCTTATATTTTAGAATACCTGTTTCTGTCTTCTATAATCATTGTCATTCACAATTAATGCTCTCTCTTACTTGCTGCAATTTATACCCCCTTTCTATCTCGGAGTTTCATGCTTTTGTTTTCTTTTTGCAAGTAACGGTCCAGAATTCATAGGTGTGGAGTTTCGAATGAGCTTAATGTTCTAAACAAGAAAGAACGTATTAGTACGATTTGATTTGTCAAATTACCAGAATCACTGAGAATAGAACTATCAAGAATATATTTTCTTGATATGTTCATAAGTTAATCAGAATGAAAGAGTTATGTAACATGACACATGATGACGTTATAATCTGTGAATCATCATGTTCCATTTAAAAACTCAGCATGACTTACTGTAATATAATCACGTTGATCAAGTGTCATTATATTATACTAACTCATGCATCAGTTCCCAACATTACTTCAATAACATTCATATTTTAAGCTCGGCAGTTTACAGAATATAGAAACTAACAGTTTCTATATGATGTAACACTGATATCATGAAGAGATTAATGATTTCAGATAAGAATACTTATGAAAATATCTTCAGAAATATGGAGGATATTTATAATGAAAGATACGATGATATCTTGGAATTTCTAATATCGATGGATGATGAAGAAGATTTATCCGTAAGGGTTTAGATTCGGAAGCAAGGTATTCGCTAAAGATTTCATCAAAAACGGAATCATTTGGATTCTTTGAAGTCAAACTTATTCTTTGTGATTTGTCCACGGCTTTCTTCATAGTTTCGCATAATCTGCTTTTCGGTACTAAATTTTCTATTGAATGTTTCCAATATAATGATACACAGAAAGCACGAGGAGGTATATAATTTCGGACGAGAATATTCATGAAAATATCCTCAGAAATATCGAAGATATTGATGATGATATTTTGGAATTTCTAAGTTCGATGGTTGATGGAGAAAGATTTTCCGCAAGATTTTAACATGACTTCGGAGCAAGATATTCTCTAAAGATTTCAAAGGATCCAGAATTACCTGAATCCTTTGAATATAGGGTTTGTTCCTAGTATTTGTCCTTGGTCTCCTTCATGGGTAGCTCAATCTGTTTATCAATATCCAATTTTCTATCGAGCGTTCCTTAACACTCCTTTCTTTATCATCAAACTTTTGGCCGTTTAGACCATCTACTATTTTTCTGTTTCCCCTGCATTTAATGCTATGATATCTGAGTCATCGGTTATTAATCCTAGGTGGTTTCAGGAGAATTGTGTTTTTAGATGACTAAACGTGATGGTAACATGGTGGAATATGAAAGGTTCCCTGGTAACAATAAAAGAGCATGTGTATATATCGAAGGTATAATAAGGTTGTTTTGAATGAAAAGTCAAAGTTGGCTCGCTGAAGCTGTGACAAAATTTGCTAATTTGGACAGGGATTGCAAAGTTATTTTGGGTAATAACAACGCTAAAGGAATTAGCATAGCTACATGTTAAACGTTTACTCAGGTTCCGAGTGTTTTCAGGTGCATAACTATATGCATCAATCTTTTCTCCCGTAAATGAAGTGCGATTGGTTCATCCTCTCGATTGAGGTGTTTTCAAGAATCATGAAAGGTTTGAACGCAGAATGTAATCGTGAAGATACAAATGATGTTTAAGACAAAATTAAGTGGCAACTTGAAGAATTGTTTAGTTTCATATGTTATAATCAATATTTTAATTCATTTTAATTGTCCAATGTTATTAGTCCACAGTCGATAGTCCACAGTCGACAATCCAATAATTCATATATATAATATTTGAATTAATTAATACGTGTCGTGACCCGTATACGTCTCAGACTCGATCACAACTCAAAGTATATATATATATAGATGGGTCGATATGATATGTCAAAACATTGTATACGTGTCCCGATATTTAAAATGCGTAAATAACAGAATGACGATAAATAAAGTGCGTAAAACAAATAACAGAAATTAAATGACGATAAATTAAATTGCGAGAATGTAAATTGCGATAATTAAATTGCGATAAATAAAATGTAACCAGTTAGCTAGGAACAGTTAGCTAGGATCTTGTTAGCGTGATTTCTTAACAAAATTTCATATTGTTAATTAGTCTGTTTCTAATCAATTTTTATTGTGTCCATTATTTCTTCATTATGCCACTTGTTGGATTCTGATAAATCAAAATCCAAATTTGAGATTGGATGAATATGGTCATTCTGTGGTGAACGGATTTGTATATCGGTGGATGTAAATATGATAGTAAATGACTGTTGAATCAAATTCGAAGAACGTACAATGTAACTTATTAATGTGAAATTTTAAATATTCCTCGGGTATTACCTATCCGTTAAAATATTTTCACCATTAATAGTTTGTACAAGAGAATTTTTAATTACAATCTTTATGAAAACATATATACATATATATTTTCTTCAGATGTACTCTTGGATTTAATAAGTTAACATGATATTAAACTCATTTGCTTTTCGGTTGGAACTAGAATAAATAATCTCTAAAACTTTAGAGATTACATATTCGTCATGTCAAACGAAGATAAATGAGGTAGAACGATACGTAGAACGAAGATCATACTCAAAGTACAGACGATGATATTGAAGCATGGATCGTTGATGGTACTGGTGCTGTTATTGATGGTACTGTTGATGCCGGTGATGTTGCTGAAGCTGGTACATTTTGCACCATATTCTCCGAATTGATTACTCGAGCATGAAGCTCGTTGACTTCTTCCCTTATTCCGAAATGATTATCGGTTGGAACGAGCGGATGAACAAGATTGAGAATTTTGGATATCATATAATCCTGATGAGATATCCTGGAAATGAGAGTGAATATAGTGTATCGAAGTGGTTCGCCGGTAAGTGCTTCAGGTTCTCCGCTAAGAGATAAATTCGGTTGGTGGAAGGGATCGCCTTCTTCACATTTCCATTGATTAAATCGACTACAAACCCATCAGATGAATTGAGAATGGTTGATTGATTGATTCATTCTGGAGACACCGCTTTCGGAGCTTAGGTGAATATCCATGTCGGAATAGCTGTCGGAATAACTATCGGAATAGCTATCGAAATCTGAGGGACTCGAACTGGTTGAGGGATTCATCTCGTACGATCAGATGAAGGATTTTCGATAAGAAATAGATTCTAGGATATATATTAGTACCTTGCAATACATAATTTACATATGCATATATAATACTAAAATCCCATAAGTTACGGAGGAATCTACGGAAGCTGTCAGGCAAGGATAACAATAACAGATACGTTAAGATATGAATTAGAATATACGCTAAGATACGAATTCGCAGATACGCTAAGATATGAATTGTCTATACACTATTTATGTAGTCAATGCAGTAAAACGTGTCTAGACTAAGAATAATAAGCAGGTAATTTACTAAGGATGATAAGCAAATGATTTCCGACAAAAATGATAAGCAAAACTTTTGACATGCAGACACGGTCGAAGTCCAGACTCACTAAAGCATCCTAACAACTTATCAGTTAGACACACTAATGCAGACCTGGTTCGCTAAGACCACCGCTCTGATACCAACTGTGAAGACCCGTCCTAATCCATCCGGACGAAGTCATCAACCTTTGATTCCAGAGCGATGATCGACTCCAAGTATTGTCCTTAAAATGAGCAAAATGCACAGCGGAAGGTTTCTTTCACACCTGAGAATAAACATACTTAAAAGTGTCAACCAAAAGGTTGGTGAGTTCATTAGTTTAACATAAATAATCATTTTCATCATTTTAATAGACCACAAGATTTCATAATTCCATTTCTCATAACATACGTCCCATACATAGAGACAAAAATATCATTCATATGGATTGAACACCTGGTAACCGACATTCACAATATACATATAAGAATATCCCCATCATTCCGGGATCCTCCTTCGGACATGATATAAATTTCGAAGTACTAAAGCATCCGGTACTTTGGATGGGGCTTGTTGGGCCCGATAGATCTATCTTTAGAGTTCGCGTCAATTAGGGTGTCTGTTCCCTAATTCTTAGATTACCAGACTTAATAAAAAGGGGCATATTCGATTTCGATCATTCAACCATATAATGTAGTTTTGAGTACTTGTGTCTATTTCGTAAAAACATTTATAAAAATTGCGCATGTATTCTCAGCCCAAAAATATAAAGGGTAAAAAAAAGTAAATGAAACTCACACATATAAATATTGCAAAACAGTTATTAAAACATTGCATGTATTCTCAGCCCAAAAATGTAATAAGTAAAAAGGGAAAATGAAACTCACGCATATAAATATTGTAAAACAGTTAATAAAGCATTTGCATGTATTCTCAGCCCAAAAATGTAATGAGTAAAAAGGGAGCAAATGAACTCACAATACTGTATTTTGTAGTAAAAAATACATATGACGACATTGAACAATGCAGGGTTGGCCTCGAATTCACGAACCTATATAATTTGTATTTATATTAAAACAAATAATCGTAATCAAACAAGTGTATATCTATTATTTTATGTATTAAGATTAATGTTCTTATATATATAATTTTATTAATACTTACTTTACATTATGATACTTATTTGATATTTAATTAATGTTACTAGTTAAAACGAAATTTTATGTAGTATTAGTATACTTTATTTAGTAAATATATCTCTATTTATATATATATTTCGTTTGTTTTGTAAAATTTATCAATTGTAGTAATACTAGTTTAAGGATAATAATAATACTGATAATAGTAATTTTAGTAAAAACGGTAATTCTATTAGTAATGATAAAGTAAAAAATAATAGTTTTAGCAAAAATAGCATTTTCAATAGTATTGGTAAGTTTAATAATAATTATCGTTTTAAATAGAAATTTTTAGTGTTCATAATTAATAATACTAAAATTAATGTAAAAGGGTACTCCTAATATACTAATATTAATGATAATGATACTTAGATTAATAATAACAATAATCCTAATAACTAATAAATAATACTAATAATAATCCTAATCATGTTAAAAAAAAAAATAATACATACATTAACAATAATAATTATAATTACAATCATAATAATAATAAAACTAATAATAATGATAATAATAATAAATTGATAATGGAACTACCTTTAAAGTCTCAAAAAAAAAACAACAAACCGCCCAAGCCGAGACTCGAACCCGCGACCTCTCGCTAACCCAACACCACACCAACCATTCGGCCATTTGAATTTCTATTATAATTCCGCAGAAATAAATATATAACTCAAATGCTATCTGTTCCTTTGTCCTCCCCAACATGAATCGATCAGGAACATGGGTCACGGCCCATTTAACTCAAATGCTATCTGTTCCATTTCTAGTCCACACTAACATGGATCACGGACCATTTAACAATTCCACAAGCCTACAATATGCTGACCCGTTTATATTGATCAAAAGAATTCTTAAAGCCCAATCTCAATACAAGTTAATCGATCCATGTTGCAAAATAACAGGTTTTAGTTTGTAAAAAAAAAATATCAGAACGCTTTAGAATTGGAAGTGGGGCTTTAGGGTTTGTCGGCCAATAAGAAAAAAAAAATAAACGCATCATTATCAATATTGGTTATTCATTATGTTAATCACGATCCAACGTTCATCATCTTTATTCATCACCAAACATCTTCTATCATTCATCTCATAATCTTTATAATCTTCCCATCATGATTATCATCGTTCATTTGCACAGGAATGGAACAAAAGAATTTGCAGCAGCAGAAGTGGTTTGATGATGGTTTTCAAATTGAAACAGAAGCTGAATGACAACAGCAGAAATTGTAAGAGGTGATCGATGGTGGTGTTATTCCGGTAGTTCTCGAGCTGCAGTAGTTCAAAAGTAGTAGTTGAACAGTTCTGGGTTTCGAAAAAAAATATATATATAGCAGCAGTTTTTGGTTGAGTTCTCCACTGCAAAACGCTGCTGTAACAGTACAAGACAGAAGGATAATTGTAGCAGTCTCTAGTGGTGTACGGTGGCTCGATGGAGGTGATAAACTGAGGTGGTTGCCGATGGTGATTCACGTTTGCAGAGAGAAAGATATAGAGAGAGAGGAAAGTAATGGTGGTTGTGGAGGTGGGTGGTGCTCACGGTGGTGGTGGCTTTGATGTGGGCTGCAAAATAGGAAACAATAGCAGCTAGGTAGTTTCGAGTGTGTTTTGGTCGTGATGTGCTCTCGGTTAGAAAAGTAAAAAGAATTTACCACGATGATGATTGTAGTAGTGGTAGTTCATGGTGGTCTTGATGGAGGATGAAGAGGAAGCTAGGGTGGTATTCGATGTTGAAAGATAGAAGTAAGAGGGAGAAGTAAAGGGGTGATGATGTGGTCAAGTTGATTGAGGTGCTGGTAGTTTGTGCATGAAATGCATATTTTGTTTTTGTTTTTGTGGTGTTCTTGAAATCAAAACAGAAGTATATATATTAGATGAGTGAGATAGGTAGAAAGATATATATGTAAGTACATATATTTAATAAGTTAGTGGTGTAAAAAGGACTCAATCAATAATAGGAATTATAATTTGGTGGTACTAGTGATCGTGTAGTAATATGAAACCCAAGTGTTCATGATTGATCGAGACTTATGCATATATGCATATTATTGATTGTATCTTTCACATATACTTTATTAATAGTAATGATAGGTACAATATAAAAATAAAAATATCAAAAGGAAGATTATAAAAATCGGGCATGCGTAGTCAAAATTTGTTATATGCGCCGACACTTTATCATGGACTACTAAATTGTACCCCGTTGTTAAATTAGTGGCGGATAAAAGTCTTCGGAAAAATTCTAAATTTTTACAGTAATTATATTTATTTAATTTAGTCATTATGGTATAAAATTCGATCATTAACTATTAAATAAAAATTACATCAACTGTCCCTCTCAAATCTGGGTAAAATATAAAAAAATGTTGAAATTTAATAACTAGATCCTAAATACATTTTTAGTAAGCCTAAAATTTATAGAACTCATTTTTGGATCACCGTTTAGTTTAAAATCATATAAGTTCGAATTAACTTCTCTAAATGATAATCGAAACGTCCAACGAGTATTACAATCATTTAATATTTATTTTTAATATATTTTATTTATATATATAAATATATTTTAAATAACAATTATTATAATATACTATTTTTATTTTATTAATTTTTAATAATAACAATACTTCAAATTATATTTCGAATTATTATTTATATACACATACACACATATCTAATTACAATTAATTGTTTGTGAATCGTCGAGATTAGTCACAGGGTAATTTAATATATGAAAATAGTTCAAAAGTTTTTGAGATTCAAGATTACAGACTTTGCTTATCGTATCGAAATCATATAAAGATTAAGTTTAAATTTGATCGGAAATTCTCGGGTCATCACAGTACCTACCCGTTAAAGAAATTTCGTCCCGAAATTTGAGTGAGGTCGTCATGGCTAACAATAAATATGTTTTCCTGACAAAATGAGCTGATCAAAAGAGTTTTATTATCATTGAGTAATATGGATAAAACAATTTGATTTGAAGAGTACGAATGAAGCTATCACAAAGATTGAGATAGAGATTTAACTTTTGACGTAGTCATGATTGAATTTAGAAAATAAGGTGTTTCTTTACTTTTGACGTTGTCTTGGTGGAATTCCGGAATTCCAGGGATTTAAAAGAAAATCTTCGAAATTTATAAGATTTGATTTTTCGGTGAATAAGGAAATTAGAATCTCTCTAATTAAATGCGGAGATCTTTCTTGCTTCCTCTATCAGACATTTTACTATAAATTAACTTCTCCCGTTCCATTACTTTTACCATTCCTATACTCAATTCCCAAATTCAAAAGATTGAACAAATGCTTAATCCAGTTCAATCCTTGTCCTCACCCTTACTATCGTAATAATCATTCTCCTTTTTCCAACTTCCACCTGATGAATCTGTTTACTTCTACTTTTACCTTGGGGATACTATTCTTAATTCTACAGTGTCTTTATATTGCCATTCGTATTAATATCCCCGGTTTGAAACCTCCGTGTTGTTATTGGGTTTTATATTTTCTCTTATATTTTAGAATACCTGTTTTTGTCTTTTATAATCATTGTCATTCACAATTAATGCTCTCTCTTACTTGCTGCAATTTATACCCCCTTTCTATCTCGGAGTTTCATGCTTTTGTTTTCTTTTTGCAAGTAACGGTCCAGAATTCATAGGTGTGGAGTTTCGAATGAGCTTAATGTTCTAAACAAGAAAGAACGTATTAGTACGATTTGATTTGTCAAATTACCAGAATCACTGAGAATAGAACTATCAAGAATATATTTTCTTGATATGTTCATAAGTTAATCAGAATGAAAGAGTTATGTAACATGACACATGATGACGTTATAATCTGTGAATCATCATGTTCCATTTAAAAACTCAGCATGACTTACTGTAATATAATCACGTTGATCAAGTGTCATTATATTATACTAACTCATGCATCAGTTCCCAACATTACTTCAATAACATTCATATTTTAAGCTCGACAGTTTACAGAATATAGAAACTAACAGTTTCTATATGATGTAACACTGATATCATGAAGAGATTAATGATTTCAGATAAGAATACTTATGAAAATATCTTCAGAAATATGGAGGATATTTATAATGAAAGATACGATGATATCTTGGAATTTCTAATATCGATGGATGATGAAGAAGATTTATCCGTAAGGGTTTAGATTCGGAAGCAAGGTATTCGCTAAAGATTTCATCAAAAACGGAATCATTTGGATTCTTTGAAGTCAAACTTATTCTTTGTGATTTGTCCACGACTTTCTTCATAGTTTCGCATAATCTGCTTTTCGGTACTAAATTTTCTATTGAATGTTTCCAATATAATGATACACAGGAAGCACGAGGAGGTATATAATTTCGGACGAGAATATTCATGAAAATATCCTCAGAAATATCGAAGATATTGATGATGATATTTTGGAATTTCTAAGTTCGATGGTTGATGGAGAAAGATTTTCTGCAAGATTTTAACATGACTTCAGTGCAAGATATTCTCTAAAGATTTCAAAGGATCCAGAATTACCTGAATCCTTTGAATATAGGGTTTGTTCCTAGTATTTGTCCTTGGTCTCCTTCATGGGTAGCTCAATCTGTTTATCAATATCCAATTTTCTATCGAGCGTTCCTTAACACTCCTTTCTTTATCATTAAACTTTTGGCCGTTTAGACCATCTACCATTTTTCTGTTTCCTCTGCATTTAATGCTATGATATCTGAGTCATCGGTTATTAATCCGAGGTGGTTTCAGGAGAATTGTGTTTTTAGATGACTAAACGCTGATGGTAACATGCTGGAATATGAAAGGTTCACTTGTAACAATAAAAGAGCATGTGTATATATCGAAGGTATAATAAGATTGTTTTGAATGAAAAATCAAAGTTGGCTCGCTGAAGCTGTGACAAAATTTGCTAATTTGGACAGGGATTGCAAAGTTATTTTGGGTAATAACAACGCTAAAGGAATTAGCATAGCTACGTGTTAAACGTTTACTCAGGTTCCGAGTGTTTTCAGGTGCATAACTATATGCATCAATCTTTTCTCCCGTAAATGAAGTGCGATTGGTTCATCCTCTCGATTGAGGTGTTTTCAAGAATCATGAAAGGTTTGAACGCAGAATGTAATCGTGAAGATACAAATGATGTTTAAGACAAAATCAAGTGGCAACTTGAAGAATTGTTTAGTTTCATATGTTATAATCAATATTTTAGTTCATTTTAATTGTCCAATGTTATTAGTCCACAGTCGATAGTCCACAGTCGACAATCCAATAATTCATATATATAATATTTGAATTAATTAATACGTGTCGTGACCCGTATAAGTCTCAGACTCGATCACAACTCAAAGTATATATATATATATATATATATATATATATATATATATATATATATATATATATATATATATGGGTCGATATGATATGTCAAAACATTGTATACGTGTCCCGATATTTAAAATGCGTAAATAACAGAATGACGATAAATAAAGTGCGTAAAATAAATAACAGAAATTAAATGATGATAAATTAAATTGCGAGAATGTAAATTGCGATAATTAAATTGCGATAAATAAAATGTAACCAGTTAGCTAGGAACAGTTAGCTAGGATCTTGTTAGCGTGATTTCTTAACAAAATTTCATATTGTTAATTAGTCTGTTTCTAATCAATTTTTATTGTGTCCATTATTTCTTCATTATGCCACTTGTTGGATTCTGATAAATCAAATTCCAAATTTGAGATTGGATGAATATGGTCATTCTGTGGTGAACGGATTTGTATATCGGTGGATGTAAATATGATAGTAAATGACTGTTGAATCAAATTCGAAGAACGTACAATGTAACTTAGTAATGTGAAATTTTAAATATTCCTCGGGTATTACCTACCCGTTAAAATATTTTCACCATTAACAGTTTGTACAAGAGAATTTTTAATTACAATCTTTATGAAAACATATATACATATATATTTTCTTCAGATGTACTCATGGATTTAATAAGTTAACATGATATTAAACTCATTTGCTTTTCGGTTGGAACTAGAATAAATAATCTCTAAAACTTTAGAGATTACATATTCGTCATGTCGAACGAAGATAAATGAGGTAGAACGATACGTAGAACGAAGATCATACTCAAAGTACAGACGATGATATTGAAGCATGGATCGTTGATGGTACTGGTGCTGTTATTGATGGTACTGTTGATGCCGGTGATGTTGCTGAAGCTGGTACATTTTGCACCATATTCTACGAATTGATTACTCGAGCGTGAAGCTCGTTGACTTCTTCCCTTATTCCGAAATGATTATCGGTTGGAACGAGCGGATGAATAAGATTGAGAATTTTGGATATCATATAATCCTGACGAGATATCCTGGAAATGAGAGTGAATATAGTGTATCGAAGTGGTTCGCCGGTAAGTGCTTCAGGTTCTCCGCCAAGAGATAAATTCGGTTGGTGGAAGGGATCGCCTTCTTCACATTTCCATTGATTAAATCGACTACAAACCCATCAGATGAATTGAGAATGGTTGATTGATTGATTCATTCTGGAGACACCGCTTTCGGAGCTTAGGTGAATATCCATGTCGGAATAGCTGTCGGAATAACTATCGGAATAGCTATCGAAATCTGAGGGACTCGAACTGGTTGAGGGATTCATCTCGTACGATTAGATGAAGGATTTTCGATAAGAAATAGATTCTAGGATATATATTAGTACCTTGCAATACATAATTTACATATGCATATATAATACTAAAATCCCATAAGTTACGGAGGAATCTACGGAAGTTTTCAGGCAAGGATAACAATAACAGATACGTTAAGATATGAATTAGAATATACACTAAGATACGAATTCGCAGATACGCTAAGATATGAATTGTCTATACACTATTTATGTAGTCAATGCAGTAAAACGTGTCTAGACTAAGAATAATAAGCAGGTAATTTACTAAGGATGATAAGCAAATGATTTCCGACAAAAATGATAAGTAAAACTTTTGACATGCAGACACGGTCGAAGTCCAGACTCACTAAAGCATCCTAACAACTTATCAGTTAGACACACTAATGCAGACCTGGTTCGCTAAGACCACCGCTCTGATACCAACTGTGAAGACCCGTCCTAATCCATCCGGACGAAGTCATCAACCTTTGATTCCAGAGCGATGATCGACTCCAAGTATTGTCCTTAAAATGAGCAAAATGCACAGCGGAAGGTTTCTTTCACACCTGAGAATAAACATACTTAAAAGTGTCAACCAAAAGGTTGGTGAGTTCATTAGTTTAACATAAATAATCATTTTCATCATTTTAATAGACCACAAGATTTCATAATTCCATTTCTCATAACATACGTCCCATACATAGAGACAAAAATATCATTCATATGGATTGAACACCTGGTAACCGACATTCACAATATACATATAAGAATATCCCCATCATTCCGGGATCCTCCTTCGGACATGATATAAATTTCGAAGTACTAAAGCATCCGGTACTTTGGATGGGGCTTGTTGGGCCCGATAGATCTATCTTTAGAGTTCACGTCAATTAGGGTGTCTGTTCCCTAATTCTTAGATTACCAGACTTAATAAAAAGGGGCATATTCGATTTCGATCATTCAACCATATAATGTAGTTTTGAGTACTTGTGTCTATTTCGTAAAAACATTTATAAAAATTGCGCATGTATTCTCAGCCCAAAAATATAAAGGGTAAAAAAAAGTAAATGAAACTCACACATATAAATATTGCAAAATAGTTATTAAAACATTGCATGTATTCTCAGCCCAAAAATGTAATAAGTAAAAAGGGAAAATGAAACTCACGCATATAAATATTGTAAAACAGTTAATAAAGCATTTGCATGTATTCTCAGCCCAAAAATGTAATGAGTAAAAAGGGAGCAAATGAACTCACAATACTGTATTTTGTAGTAAAAAATACATATGACGACATTGAACAATGCAGGGTTGGCCTCGAATTCACGAACCTATATAATTTGTATTTATATTAAAATAAATAATCGTAATCAAACAAGTGTATATCTATTATTTTATGTATTAAGATTAATGTTCTTATATATATAATTTTATTAATACTTACTTTACATTATGATACTTATTTGATATTTAATTAATGTTACTAGTTAAAACGAAATTTTATGTAGTATTAGTATACTTTATTTAGTAAATATATCTGTATTTATATATATATTTCGTTTGTTTTGTAAAATTTATCAATTGTAGTAATACTAGTTTAAGGATAATAATAATATTGATAATAGTAATTTTAGTAAAAACGGTAATTCTATTAGTAATGATAAAGTAAAAAATAATAGTTTTAGCAAAAATAGCATTTTCAATAGTATTGGTAAGTTTAATAATAATTATCGTTTTAAATAGAAATTTTTAGTGTTCATAATTAATAATACTAAAATTAATGTAAAAGGGTACTCCTAATATACTAATATTAATGATAATGATACTTAGATTAATAATAACAATAATCCTAATAACTAATAAATAATACTAATAATAATCCTAATCATGTTAAAAAAAAATAATAAAACATACATTAACAATAATAATTATAATTACAATCATAATAATAATAAAACTAATAATAATGATAATAATAATAAATTGATAATGGAACTACCTTTAAAGTCTCAAAAAAAACAACAAACCGCCCAAGCCGAGACTCGAACCCGCGACCTCTCGCTAACCCAACACCACACCAACCATTCGGCCATTTGAATTTCTATTATAATTCCGCAGAAATAAATATATAACTCAAATGCTATCTGTTCCTTTGTCCTCCCCAACATGAATCGGTCAGGAACATGGGTCACTGCCCATTTAACTCAAATGCTATCTGTTCCATTTCTAGTCCACACTAACATGGATCACGGCCCATTTAACAATTCCACAAGCCTACAATATGCTAACCCGTTTATATTGATCAAAAGAATTCTTAAAGCCCAATCTCAATACAAGTTAATCGATCCATGTTGCAAAATAACAGGTTTCAGTTTGTAAAAAAAAATATCAGAACGCTTTAGAATTGGAAGTGGGGCTTTAGGGTTTGTCGGCCAATAAGAAAAAATAAAAATAAACGCATCATTATCAATATTGGTTATTCATTATGTTAATCACGATCCAACGTTCATCATCTTTATTCATCACCAAACATCTTCTATCATTCATCTCATAATCTTTATAATCTTCCCATCATGATTATCATCGTTCATTTGCACAGGAATGGAACAAAAGAATTTGCAGCAGCAGAAGTGGTTTGATGATGGTTTTCAAATTGAAACAGAAGCTGAATGACAACAGCAGAAATTGTAAGAGGTGATCGATGGTGGTGTTATTCCGGTAGTTCTCGAGCTGCAGTAGTTCAAAAGTAGTAGTTGAACAGTTCTGGGTTTCGAAAAAAAATATATATATAGCAGCAGTTTTTGGTTGAGTTCTCCACTGCAAAACGCTGCTGTAACAGTACAAGACAGAAGGATAATTGTAGCAGTCTCTAGTGGTGTACGGTGGCTCGATGGAGGTGATAAACTGAGGTGGTTGCCGATGGTGATTCACGTTTGCAGAGGGAAAGATATATAGAGAGAGAGAGGAAAGTGATGGTGGTTGTGGAGGTGGGTGGTGCTCACGGTGGTGGTGGCTTTGATGTGGGCTGCAAAATAGGAAACAATAGCAGCTAGGTAGTTTCGAGTGTGTTTTGGTCGTGATGTGCTCTCGGTTAGAAAAGTAAAAAGAATTTACCACGATGATGATTGTAGTAGTGGTAGTTCATGGTGGTCTTGATGGAGGATGAAGAGGAAGCTAGGGTGGTATTCGATGTTGAAAGATAGAAGTAAGAGGGAGAAGTAAAGGGGTGATGATGTGGTCAAGTTGATTGAGGTGCTGGTAGTTTGTACATGAAATGCATATTTTGTTTTTGTTTTTGTGGTGTTCTTGAAATCAAAACAGAAGTATATATATTAGATGAGTGAGATAGGTAGAAAGATATATATGTAAGTACATATATTTAATAAGTTAGTGGTGTAAAAAGGACTCAATCAATAATAGGAATTATAATTTGGTGGTACTAGTGATCGTGTAGTAATATGAAACCCAAGTGTTCATGATTGATCGAGACTTATGCATATATGCATATTATTGATTGTATCTTTCACATATACTTTATTAATAGTAATGATAGGTACAATATAAAAATAAAAATATCAAAAGGAAGATTATAAAAATCGGGCATGCGTAGTCAAAATTTGTTATATGCGCCGACACTTTATCATGGACTGCTAAATTGTACCCCGTTGTTAAATTAGTGGCGGATAAAAGTCTTCGGAAAAATTCTAAATTTTTACAGTAATTATATTTATTTAATTTAGTCATTATGGTATAAAATTCGATCATTAACTATTAAATAAAAATTACATCAACTGTCCCTCTCAAATCTGGGTAAAATATAAAAAAAATGTTGAAATTTAATAACTAGATCCTAAATACATTTTTAGTAAGCCTAAAATTTATAGAACTCATTTTCGGATCACCGTTTAGTTTAAAATCATATAAGTTCGAATTAACTTCTCTAAATGATAATCGAAACGTCCAACGAGTATTACAATCATTTAATATTTATTTTTAATATATTTTATTTATATATATAAATATATTTTAAATAACAATTATTATAATATACTATTTTTATTTTATTAATTTTTAATAATAACAATACTTCAAATTATATTTCGAATTATTATTTATATACACATACACACATATCTAATTACAATTAATTGTTTGTGAATCGTCGAGATTAGTCACAGGGTAATTTAATATATGAAAATAGTTCAAAAGTTTTTGAGATTCAAGATTACAGACTTTGCTTATCGTATCGAAATCATATAAAGATTAAGTTTAAATTTGATCGAAAATTCCCGGGTCATCACAATTTAGACTCAGAAGCTACTGCGTTTTTGCTTTGTCATGTACTAGAGGTGCACGGTAGCTGTATGGTAAGAAACGCAACTAAAAACAAGCCAATGTCTTTATGCTTAAGAGTTCCTCAAGCAAACCAATGCGAGAGTAATTACGCACAAGCAAACCAATGCTTGTAATTTTTTAAGTCGACTTTGCAGCCATCTAGTCTGTGTGGCGCTTGGCTAGGGGAAAACCAATTCCCTTTGCCTGCCGTTAGCGTCTAGCCTTGTAACCAAACAGGCTTCTGCCGCACGGGGGCTAGAGGACACCCCTTAAGTAGGCAGGAACCGCATACAAAAAAGATTTAAACAACAAAAGTATGCGCGAATAAATATTTAATTGGCATTAATCACAATTACAACCGCGACACATCCAAACGGACGGAAATTACATAGAAAAAATAATGTGCTACAATAAACTGGAGTGATCAGGTCCACCTAGCTACATATAACATTTTTTCAATAACGTCGCATGCCAAGTGCGTTTCACAGGTTTTCCATCTAATGTCTCGAGATGGTACGCCCCGGTATTGTTTACCTTCGCTACCCTGTATGGACCTTCCCAAAGGGGGCCCAGTTTCCCAGTATCCTTCGCATGACTTGGGTCGTTCTGACGCCAAACCAAGTCACCGCACTTGTAAGAGCGCGAACGCACACGCTGATTATAGTACTTTACAATTTTTTGCTTGTTATTTGCTTCGTTGACAGCCGCAGAGAGTCTGCGCTCTTCCAGCAAATTAAGATTTTCCCGCAAAGCTTCAGAGTTATTTTGCTCATCAAAATTTTGTATGCGGAACGTTGGTACCCCAATTTCTGCGGGTACAACAGCTTCTGATCCATAGACCAAACTGAACGGGGTCTCACCAGTGCTTGCTTTGGGTATTGTTCTATGCGCCCATAAAACCTTCGGTAGTTCATCCACCCAACCAACGCGACCATGACCCAACCTAGCTTTGATTCCAGCTACTATATCCCGGTTGGTGACTTCGCACTGGCCATTCGCCTGCGGATGCGCAACAGATGTAAAAGTTTGCTTAATATTAAGCTCCGCGCACCAGCTGCGAAAAGGGTCACCCGCGAACTGCGTACCGTTATCGCTAACAATTTCGTTTGGTATACCAAATCGACAGACGATGTCTTCCCATACAAAATTTCGCACCCTTTTTCCTGAGATTGCTGCCAGCGGTCTCGCTTCGACCCACTTTGTGAAATAGTCGATTGCAACAATCAAGAATTTGATGTTTCCTGCGTGTGCAGAATGTGCGTAAGGTACTGATGTGAGTAACATGTTTAGAAAATAAATGATAAAATTACCTCGGCCTTTTGGGAATGGTCCGACTATGTCGATTGCCCATTTGCAGAATGGCCACGGTGAGGAGACTGGTATCATTGGATGTGCAGGTGCTCTGCTAATAGGTGCATGTATTCGGCATGATTCACATTGCTTAACTATGCGCACAGTATCCGCGTACATGGTGGGCCAATAATATCCTAGCCGCATTATTTTTGACACAATGGACCTGTGCCCCGAATGGAGTGCGCATGCACCTTCATGCACCTCGCGTACAACTTCCTCTGCCTCTTTCGGGCCAATGCACCTTAAGTGCGGTCCCAAATAATTCTTTTGATATAGGGTGTCACCCTTAAGGGCATACAGCGGTGCCTTAACGCGAACTTTCTTTGCATCAGCGGAATCCGCAGGAGATGTGCCATCCGTAGTTTACTTCGCTTGATGTCAGCGTCTTGCTTACGAAGTAGACCGGCATTTGCGTCTGAGAAAAACCTCAGTCGTTAAATTTCTGCGATATAAATAAAGCATGTAAATTAATGGATTACCTTTCCGCGATCCGCGATGAGGACTGAGCTGACAGCTTCCTTTGATGCCGCGAGGTACAGCGTTAGCGTTTCTCCTGATACTGGCGCAGTAAGTGTTGGTAATTCTGCAAGCACCTTTTTCATCTCCTGAAAGGCTGATTCTGCTTCCTGAGTCCATACGAAGTCTTTTTTCTTCAAACAATTTTTCAAAGTATTGAAGAATGGTAACTGTCGTTCTGCGGCTTTCGACAGAAACCGTGTGATAGCCGCAAGCTTCCCCGTTAGACTCTGCACATCTTTCTTTGTCTTCGGAGATGGCAAATTATCAATGGCTTCAATCTTTTTGGGATTGGCCTTGATACCCCGAGCTGTCACCACATGACCTAAAAACTTGCCTTCCTCTTCCCCAAAACTACATTTTAGCGGGTTAAGCTTCATGTTGATCCTGCGCAGAGATGCAAACGTTTCCAGGATGTCCGCGAGCATGTATTCTTCGGTGTTACTTTTAATTACCAAGTCGTCGACGTACGCTTCAAGATTTCTACCGATTTGGTGCTTGAATGCTGCGTCAATTACACGCTGATAGGTCGCGCTCGCATTCTTTAAACCGAAAGGCATCTTCGTGTAACAATAAATACCCTGCGGCGTATGAAAAGCAGTCTTGTCCTCATCTTCCGCAGCCATTAAGATCTGGTGATAACCCTTGTATGCGTCCAAAAAACACTTGTACCTAAATCCCGACAGTGATTCTACCTTCCAGTCTATCTCCGGGAGAGGGTAGTTGTCCTTAGGACATGCCTTATTAATGTCTTTGAAATCAACGCACATTCGCCAGTTACCGTCAGCCTTTTTTACCAACACAGGATTTGCAACCCATGTCTGATAACGCACTACCCGCAGAATGTTTGCTTTGACAAGGTTGTCCACCTCTGCGCACAACCAATCACTGCGGTCTAGGGCCATATGCCGCTTCTTTTGCCTAACGGGTGTCAATGATGGATTAACGTTTAACTTATGTTCCGCAATATCCCGCGAAACCCCGGTCATGTCTGACTCGCGCCATGCGAAAATATCTGCGTTAGCTGACAGTATTCCATGCAACTTGCCCTTCGTTTCGGCTGACAAGCCTGCGCCGATTTTAATTCGCTTATCCGGATGCAAGCGGTTTGCTATTACTGCACAGTTTGCAAGTTGCTCTCCTACGCTAGGAGCGCTTACAGACGCGACAGAGCCACACAGCTCGGTTGCTTGATGTGACGCAACTGTGGCAATGCCTCCTACTGTGGGAAACTTAATCAAACCATGCACTACCGATGGGATGATGTTGAAACGCCGTATGAAGTTTCTCCCTAGCAGTGCGTTATATCATGAAGTTGAACGAACCACATAAAAATCGACCAATTCATGCCTGATCATCTGCGGGTTCCTGTCATCCGCAAGCTCTATCATTAATTCTATTCGGCCTAACGGCCACGAGTTTTCTCCAGAAAACCCTGATAGCGTAATATCAGGCTAGCGTAACTGCGCTTTGACTTCTGCCGGAAGGAAACGATAACAATGCTCATACATAATATCGACACCGCTGCCAGTGTCAAAATGCATGCGCTTAACCTGGATTCCGCAATCGGGGATGCGACACTTGATGATAATGGGCTCATTAATAGAATCAATTGACATTACAGGAGGGAAAGTGATTGGAAGAAGCTCCCAATCCTGGTGATCGTTGTACTTTCTCCGCTGGCTGATTTTCTCTGCGTCAACCATGTTAATGGTTAAGTCGGCATTTTTCGCTTTGTCAACTTTCTGCCACGCGAAAGTCTTAGACTTCGAAGCCTCTTCTGCGGCCTTTCCCTTGTCCTTTTTAGGTGGTTTTAGATGATCCAATTTGCCCGCGCGAAGCGCTTCCAGAACCCGTTCCATCAAGTTTTTACACCGATTGGTGTCGTGACCATAATCGTCATGAAATTCACAATACTTTGTTTTGTCCAGCTTGCCAAATTCTGTAAGCGGAGTTGGAACCGCGAAGGTCGCGCATACTGGCTCCGTTGCCAAAATTTCCTTGGGCGTTTTGGACAAACTTTTGAGCAGCGCATAGTTCTGATTATTGATGCCGCGCTGATTATTGTTTCGATAATTGCCACTTGATTTCCCTTTATCATTCCTGATAGGACCACCACTAGGATACCTTCCGCGAGAGTTGTTACCACGATTTTGATCGCACGAACGATCATCATCGTCCTTCCTCTTGTTGCGTGAGCTAGCTGTTGGGATGTCATTATCTTCGCCACTCCGCATATAGTCATGGCATTCATTAAGTGCCTCAGCATAAGTTGTTGGGACTGTATGGCGTAGACGCCTTACCAGTGTTGGATGACGTTCTGAGTTTATACCATGTATGAGTCCGGAAATCTGTTGCTCTGGTTTGAGATCTGGTATACGCAGGCACTCATTAGTATACCTTGTGAGAAATTCGCCCAAAGATTCCTTGGACTTCTGCACGATGTCATGGCATTCAATGTGAGTGCGCTTGCGTGGTCTCTGATTCTGATATTGCAGCAAAAACTTTGTCCGCAGATCCATAAACCCGGCAATACTACCCGCTGGCAACTTATTAAACCACTCACGAGCAATACCCTGTAGTGTCATAGGAAATATCTGACACGCAACCGGATCCACCCAGCCTTGAGTGCGCATTGCGCCTTCGAAACACTGTAAAAAATCATCTGGATCGGTCAGGCCATTGTAAGTACCCAACGTGCTAGGTATCTTTGGTGCTGATGAAAACGGGTATGCGGATATATGCGGAGGAAACTTGTCAAAGGTAGTCGGTAGCTCGAAGGGTGGTTTAACAGGATCCCCTTTCAAGTTTACAAAGAAACGCTTCATCATGTCCTGAACAAAGTCAGGTTGTGAAAATAAGTGAACCATATCAGGAGGTGCTGCCTGCATGAATTGACTTGCAAGATTTGCCTGCCCTTGAACATTTTGCCAAGGTTGACCCTGCGTCTGCGGATATAACCAAGGCTGCTGCGTTGGAAAAGAGGGATAACTTGAAGACGCAGAGTACACAGGTGGCTGTAAAGGAAGCGAAACCTGTGGCGCAGATATCTGCGAAACTTGAGGATACACACTTAAAAGTCCAACTGTATGCGCTGTGCTTTGCTGTTGCGCTGTTATCGGCGCCCAATGAGAGTTTGCATCTGGGATGACACCAAATCCCCAACTATTAAGTAACGCCTGCGCATCCGCAGGAGTTAAAAATTGTGAAATTGGGCGCGGTGGTTGCCAAGGTTGCAACGGTGTAAATGACGAATTCTGCTGAATGCTCTACGTATGCAGAGGTATTGAAATAGTGGTACTGTAAATAGGTACCTGGCCGCAGCAAACCACATGCGGCCCCGTTGTTCCACCGCTAGTGCCTGCAAAGATGACCCTTGGATCCACTGACGAAAAGTCCAGCCGCGTGGTTGTGACTGGTGAGTTTGCTCTTGGCGGTGTAACCCCGTCTGAATATATCGGCTTGTACCTCTGAAAGGGTTCGCCGGATATAGGTGGAGGGTACATCGTGTACCCCGCCCGAATAGCGGCCCCCGTAGTCATAATCGGTGTCTGTTGACTACCAGACGGTGCATTCTGAACATCTGTTTGGGTATGTTCCGATGATTCCTCGGAAGTCATGATACTGTTAAAGAAAAAATTCAAAAATTTTGTAAATAACGAGTCATACAATTCAAAACCTTAAAAGAAAAAGCAATTAAACAGTCTTGAATTAATTCGACTCTCAATGAAAGCACCACTTGATCATGCATATTTTAACCGTGGGGTTTAATATGCCTGCTCAATACATAAAGAGGGGTTTAAGGATCTTAGAACGTGGCTCTCCGGTCCGGCTACCGTGAATAACCTTGGCCGACATGATGATGTCGGCGGGGTGGCCAAGTGATTAAGTCCACCTCCGATAACGGTCGTCGATCAAGAGGCCCCAAATAAGGTCGTAGGTACTAGCTTACGAAAGACTAACCTATTAACCTTCAAAAGATGCCGAATGATGCTTTTGTATCGTAGGTGATGGTTACGTAATATGCTGTGTCCGGTGAATGATGATTAGGGTTTGTATTTATAGGCAAACCCTAATTCTAGAACCGTCCCAGATCATGATAATCTCATCCATAACTGACTTCCCCGAATCACGGATATAATTATGGAAAAGATATTTACTTGACAGCTAAGCAACCGCTGTACCGAGAACAAAGGAATCAGATACAATCTGCATACCGCATAGCGCACACAAGCACACGCCTACGCACACTATTAAGCGCCCGCATGCATATGAGGTGCGCATGCGGGTTGCGGTATCATTAAAAACCCACGCAATGTGCGTGGTGCACTGGTGCATGGTCACCATGGTGCATGGTGCTTGGTGCAGGGTGCTTGTTGTTTGGTGCTTGTTGGGCACGAACTTTAAATGGACGTATCTTTTAACTCGTAGCTCAGATTTAGTCACCGTTTTTTCTGAAATCGTATATTTTTCGTGATCTATCTGTTGGCAAACGCCGTAGGCGGTTTGTTCCAAAAAAATTTCGAAAAAAGGTCTCGAAGACCTTCAATATTGCCTTTTTTATTTTGACTTATAAACACACTTTTAACTGTCGATAAGTTGTTATAAAACATTCTAATATGTGATTCGTTAGATTTATCACCAATCTACACTAAAAGTATACGAAATCAGCTTGTTATCAGCGGTTCATATTATCATAATACATAAACATATGGTTCTCCTAAAGCTAGGTATGTTGATTATTTGGAATCCATCAATTACAAAATCAGTTAGTATTGAGGATCCTATAACGTTCATGAGTTATTACCCAAATTTTCGTAAAGTTTGTTTTGGCATTTGTCCTATCACTCGTGACCCAAAACTTATAGTTAGAATTATCATTGGTGGTTTGAAGTGGTATGTAGAAATTTATACATTAAGTTCAGGCAGTTAGATGAATTGTACTTGGAGCTGGAAATTGAACTTGGTTAATTTGGAATAGGCTTTGTTGTGCTTAAAATATCCTGTGGCGCGCCGCGCCATAAAGCGAGTTCGAGAGACAGAAGCCACTTGTTCAAGAAACTAGATTACCCAGTACATCTGCGTGCCGCACACAAGTATGGCGCGCCGAGCAGTAAGGCGTGTGCTAGGGTCAGCAGTGAACATGTGTTATTCTTAACTGAAAAGGTTGCATTGTTTATAAAATGTTGTGTAGTTATTCCTGGAACTTTAAGCACGGTTTATACATGCTTTTAGGCCTATGTTGACACATTTTCAAGGGTGTTGGTTCCCAAATGATGTGCCATTTCAATATGGTCATTTCCAAAGGTTGCAGCACTTCGGTTGCATCTTTTCGCCCATTATAAATATGGAACACAATTTCTGGAAAATGGGTTAGACACTTTGAACATTACTCTCTAAAATCAGATTATACAATTTATAATAGCCCAGGATTATTCACTTTTAGCCAAGAGATAAATCATTCCTTATCTTATCCCAATCAAGACTTGGTGTAACCTATAGTTAAGGGTATGTTTGACAGTAAGTTTTTTGGAGCTTTTAGCTTTTAGGTTTCATAAAAAAGCTCTTAAAAGATAAAAATCTTTGTTTGGTAACAAAAGCTTAAAGCTTTTTGTGGAGTGAAAAAGCTCTTATAAGAAACGCTACATGCATTAGCGTTTAAGATCCTGAAGAGCTTTTTGATGGCGTTATTACTTAAATATCCTTAGTGATATTTCATGAATATCCACGTAAAAATGATGTTTATCCACTTAAAAATGATGTTTATCTAATACATGCAGAGATATCTACTACAGACTCCATTTTTCATCTTATAATATTAATATTTCTATTATTATATTAAACATTGTTATTAATGTTAATGACTATGTTTCATTAAATTAAAATGATGATATATAGCATTAAGTGTTTTCTCCCCGTGTCCATATTTGTCATTTTATTATTTTTTTAATAGTTCCAGTTATTTTGCCAAACGCTTAAATATATCTAAAAAGCTTCAGCTACCAGCTAATAGCTATCAACTTCCAGCTACTAGTATCAGTTTTCAGCTAACAGCTTTAGCTAATAGCTAGTTTCATCAAACATAACTAAGTGAGTCGAAATACTTATTAGAAAAGTATTCACACAATTTAAGGAACAATTTGATGATCTCATCCCTACACACAGATTACATATAACACGTCATCCCCCACTCGATCATTTAATACCCCACACAAAAAGACACATAAATTAGTACTAAACTACTAATCAACCTACTAAAGACACATAAATTAGTACTAAACTACTAATCAACCTACTAATGAACCTGCAATGAGGGAATCGAGTGAACCGGCTTGGCCACCTTTCTGTCGATCGTGTAACTCCTAAGTCCTTTAACCGATCGATCCTCAAACCTATACGTCAAAACATTTGCCGATGCGGAGCCAACCAAAATAGCCGACAAGGGAGGTATAACACCCTCATACACAAGTTTGTCAAAAAAATCGACACCATTCAGGTTCAAATCAATCACTTTCGTCCCATCTTCATTTTGAACCAAATCCTCCCCAACTTGTTGTTATTGCCAAATTTCTTTTTAATGTAGCCATTGAAGTAGAAGCCACATAAGAGGGTATAACCGACATCGAGATATCAACAGTAGGCAACGAGGGAGGAACCGAATTAGAGGTCGCTACATCGCTAACTTCCGCTCCACGTTCAAAACTACCAAACAGAATCCTCCTGGAATTATGGATCGAATTATCCGACCCGACACCTGATTTATCTTTCCCGATCGAACTAAAAACCGGACCATTGTCTACACCATTCATATAAGTTTCAAAATGATTCTTGTAGAGCAACCTCGATTGATTTACCTCAACCTCGGTACTAGTAGCAGCCTCCGAAACAGAGACTTGTTAGTCACCAACATTTATAACAACGGATCGATTAACCAAAGCAATCGATTCTTGATGGAAACACTAAAATAAAACATGCTCTAAACGCGTTAAATTTGAGATTTCAGTAACCCATACTTGAGTGTGCGTTTCCTCCAAATCATCGAGATCCACGTCTCATTAACCACAAATTTATTTTTATTTCTTATGGAAACCTATAACTTTTTATATAACCCGAGCCTTTCATATATTAAAAAAAAAAAAAAAAAATGAAAATGGCTATCAAAATACAAACAAACCCGGCCCATATAAAACCTCAAAGTCAAACCTTTAAGATTGGTAGGATTATATGGACTAAAATTATGGACTAAAAATAATGGGACGGTAAATTATGGAGTAATAACTGCAGTAAAATGGTAGGATTATGTGAATCGCCCCACGTTATGTTATGTGGATACGAAAATTGGGCCTAAAACGGGCTTTCAGTTTCTGAAACCCTAGGGCTGCTATTGCTATTGCTATTGCTATTGCAACCGAGATTTTAATAGCAACAGTTTTCTGATCTAAACGCCGCAAAACACAAACACTAATAACAAATTCATTCATCTCTTCAAAACCTAATTTACAAAATCAATGTCAGACCGCATCCCTTTAGAAATCCAAAGAGAAATCATAAAAAGGCTCGATGTAAAGTCTGTACTCCGATTCAGATCCGTGTCAAAAACATTGAAGTCTTTAATCGACAGCCCAAATTTTGTTGCTAGTTACGGCAGCAGCGACCGTATTCAAAAGCATGTTTTCCTTACATCGCACACAATAACGGCATGGTCTGAGTATAAGTCGTTTGTTGATGATGGTGAAACTTTATCGTTTGGTCAAACTGTTGTTCCTCTGCCTCCAAAAGGACCTGATAATTTTGAAATTGACAGGATAATCGGCAGCTCCCACGGCTTGATCTGTTTCAAATGTATGTATTACAACAAAGGTAAACATGTTGGTATGTATGCTATTTGGAATCCATTTATTAGAAAATCAGTTGGTATTGAAGTTGCTCCAAGTAGCCTCTTTAAAGTATATTTTGGCGTTTGTCCTGTCACTCTTGACCCCAAAGTTGTTAGAATTATCACTCGTAGTAAAAAGTGGCTTGTAGAAATTTACACATTAAGTTCAGGCAGTTGGAGGGATATTTCTAACGATTTGCTAGGTGGACCATTAAAAATTAGTGATGATCATGCAGTAGTAGTTACAGATAGGACTATTTATTGGGTTGCTACTGACTCCACCAAGTCTATGGGAAATTGGCTGATTGTTGCGTTTGATTTGACAAGTGAAGAATTTAAGTTAATTGAAATCGCAAATTTTACAGCACCTCGTCAAAAATGTGATATCTCTAAGCTAAGAGACTCTCTTGTGGTTCTTAAATATTCATTAGATCGAGATTCAGTAACCGAGAAAGTAGGCTGTGAAGTATGGATGATGGAAAATGTGGAGTCAAAAACGATGTTTAAAAAGCTATACAACGTTAAGCCATCATATCTGACACCGTTCGGGGTTAGGGGATTCACAAAGTGTGGAACACCTATATTTGTAACTGGAAAGGAACATGATTGTTGGAAGCCGGATGGACTTAATGTTTATGAACTAAAATCAGGACGCAGTACTAAGATAACTAAGCTTTCCAAAGAGGAGTTACAGTTCGATGTTTATAACTACCATGATACGCTTCTTTTGCTTGATCGATGATGAGATTGCAGTATCTATGTTGAAGTAAACTTTGGAAGAAGATAATGGTCAGGTGAATTTATTATCCAAATGCTAAATAAGGATTACTTGCATGTGTTCTTTCTTTAGTATAGTTTTGTGCTTTTATCTTTCTATCTGAGTGTGCTGATGCATAAGCAAAATTCCTATGTTTTCATATTCAAATTGTGAAACTTGCAGATTTTAAGTTCATAAGTTTTGTTCTTTATAATGTTTTTCAGGTATTGAAATGCTATGTTAATAGACTTGCATAGTAGACTTATATATCTCTTTTAATGGTTCTAAAAGTCCTCCGACTAAGCCAACTAAGTCGGGATTCTGAAGTAAAATATTCTTAGACTTGGTTGTTCTATTAGGTTAAATTTGGATTTATTCTTTCAACTACAGTTAAAGTCAAAACGATTAGTACCTTCAAAGTCCCGATTGACTAAACCCTTCTAACATTGTTGTTGTTAGCATTGTTGAAATACTGTTTTGCTAGTCTTGGTTGCTTCAATCAAGTCTATACCAACATTGTTGTTCATATAACTTTCTGAGAGGTTGGCTCGATATACGGTTGTTTGTGTGAACTTACCAATTTATCCACCACAAATATCCAAAAAGTTAAAATAAAAAATAAATAACTTGTTAAACACAAGAATTGTGCCTATTTATTGATGAGCTTGCCAAATGTACTTGTTACGACCTTTTTATATCAACTGTCTTCATTGATTTATTCCGACCATTTCTGATGCAGGGATAATGTGAGGGGCTGCTATGCAACGTTTCTAAGTTCAAGAGCTGCAGAAGACCAACTCGACATCTATTGTATTTCATCTTTAAGGTTATTTAAAAATTTGTGTTTATCTTTTAAAGTTTTAATTAATGGTTAGCTTATGAATATTATTAAGTAATTAGGGATTTTGGTGAAGACTTTGTTAAGTAAGTAGGGATTTTAGTGAAGACTTTGTTATCTTAAATATTTTATCTTCAACCGGCGATTTCGTCCTCTTCATCTTTGGTCACCTGCTCAACATTATTAAGTAAAGAGGGATTTTAGTGAAGACTTTTTTGTGTATGATTTTACATTTTTACTCTAAAGAAACTAACAGATTCAAAATACGTACCACTGTAGCTATGAGCTTCTTACTGGAATCTTCCGATTGCAATTTTGGATATAGAAATCCTATTTTTGGATAAATATATTCATGTTATCACATCTGCACTCTGATTATTATAAGTATAAAAACATCTAAATCGTGAATTACATTTTTAACGAATCCAATCAAATCCGTTATCTTAAGTGAATCAACAAGTGAACTTTTAAATCTGAAAAGATCAAAACTTTTAGAGTGCTTCCAATGGTGGTTGCTTCGGAGCCGCCCACTGTCTGCCCACCTGGGCCACCTGTGAAATGTTGATGTTGCTGGCCGGATGAATGTAAAAAAAAGGCTAGCATGACTTGTCATTTTGATTATTTGTACCACACAATATTTTATAACATAGTGGGTTCTAATTTATTTGATGAAGTATGTCATTGTTGGTAGTGTTTATCTTGGAAAAAAAAGTCTGATGCGCTGATGTGGCAGCTAGTCCTGGGAAGGAAGCATGCCACCATTGGGAGCACTCTTATGGTGTAAAAGCCCCTAAATCAATTAAACAGACCTGAGCATAAGAAAACAAACAAGCTCATATGAAGGGGTGTACATTAACTTTACTATCATTGTAACTTTATGAACATTATTATGTCAAAATAATCAATATTTGGATATCTAGATAAACTCATAAACACTCCAGGCTAAAATTTATCATCAACACAGTAATATTGCCAGACTACCTCTTTATGTTATTTTTGGGTAAAAGGGTTTTACCCGATGAATATTCTTTTTTGAATTAGCGAGGAAACCTACCTATGAACGAGTCCCCTATAGAGGGTAAACTTCGGGTAATCAAGCCCCCTAAGCGCGAGGCCTGGTACCGGGTGAATTGCGCACAAGGCGCACCCTCTGGTCAATGCAATGAATATTATTTATAAAAGTTATAAAATATACAATCAAGGAACAACGATCATAAACGCACATTGCGGCATCACAAAACAACCACTAACCTAACCAAGGAACAACGATCGTAAACGCCCATTGTGGCATCACAAACAACCACTAACCTAGCTAGACCCTACAAACCGAGACCAGGACTAGCAAAACCATGATCACCTAACGACCCACCTAAACAAGGATTACCAACTACAACCTGCCCGATTTCATACCAAACGAAGACGTTGTCTTAGTAACGTTTCCCCCCGCCATAAACGCGGTTGTTTCCTATTTATCAGATTCAGCATCGCTCGGTTCGTCAACTAGATTATATAAATCCTTATTTAGAGCTCCGAACGAATTTTGAATCTTCACTTGAGTATCCCTACTCGTCCCAACTTCCGAACATCTTTTATTCACATCATGAATCACCTTCCGACGATAGACCAATTTTGGATTTGGTTTACCAACCCCAAAACCCCCCCTTTGCTCCCCATTTCCGATCCACAATTGCAAAACCTTTCCCCCTTTCACTTCCTTTTTTTACTCTGTTTCTTGTTAGTCACCTTTTTAAAACCATCCTCATCTACTTGAGTATTTTTCACAACATCGAAACCACCGAAGCCTTGGCTTGAGTGGTATGGGTGAGATCCAATTTGAGGTACTGCCAAACAAGGTTCGATTCTCACTCAAACCGGTAGTTTCCAACCTTTAATGGTACTGCCAACATCAATGGGATTTAGGAAGGTCTAGGGGGTGTTCCCAACCTTCAATGGTACTGCCAACATCGTCGCGAATTGGGTTTCCTCCTAACGTGTGTGGGGGTGGCATATCATCGCGAATGTGGTTAAGTCCCCTCTTGGTGATGCTGATATCGCCGTTCGAAAAAAATCCTTCACAAGATCGGCAATAACCTTTTTTGAGCATTGGGTGTCTGAATAACCAAAAACTTTACAGCATGAACACCTTGGCGGTTTCCACTCATATTCAACCCTAATAACATCCACAATATAACTACCATCTTAATTTGGTGTACCAACCCGAATAGTATCTTTCAGCTCTTTATCAGACGACACCTCGACCATAGCCCGAGCAAAGTTTCGACGACCCCATGAATCTAGACACATAGTACTCGTATATGAATCAAGCATCATAGGCCTCTCAAGCTTTGACGCTATTAAGCTTAAGCCAATTTCGGTGAAACCAATTAACAAAATATCATGCAATTTAATCTAAATTGGCATGCACCTTAGTTACTACCTTCGTGTCACATTAAAGATGTGTTTGTTTGTATCTTAATGGATTGATTTTTTTATTGAACAACAGTTTAAATCACTCAGGAGGGACTAAACTACTCACGTGATCATCTTCCGCAGTTGCATAACCCGCCCCAAACTGCTGCCTTGAAGGAAACTCGAACCAATCCGAGGGCATGACCGGTAAAAACCCCCTCCTCGTTGCCCTCACAACGCAATGTGAGAAGGCGACCTTTGGTGGAATTCAAGATCAAGGGATATCCTTGTGTGCAATGTTGCCGCCCCAGAGAATCGAACTCCCAACCTCTAACAAAGAGGTATGAGCCATTACCACTGGACCAACAACATAAGAATTCTTAATTGAATAATTTAACATTGAATATTGAATCATTCGACGTTCGTCACTGTTTGTTTGTAACCTTTGTATGAAAAGTGGTGCTCAATGAAACAAAATTATGTGTTGAACCATTAAGAATTGAAATTATCTCTTAACCATTAAGCACCTTCATTTTCTTTAAATACGATTGCTATATTATATACATAATAATAATATTTTTTATTTATAGTTATTAACTAGTTGTGGAGCCCTCGCTTCGCATCGGGGGCTCCGTTTTGAATGCGAGTTAAAAAAAAGTCTTGATCTATTTTGTAATTTTTTTTTTTTCGACATCTAACATTGAAGGGTTGTTCCTTTTGTGAAAGTTGCTTCTTTTATCGTTGAGGACAAAAAAAAAAGAGAAAAAAATTGTAAAAAAGAATGTTTTTTGACATCTGTTGGTAGCATTGAAGGGTTGTCCATTTTATGAAAGTTGTCTCTTTTATCGTTGAGGAAGAAAAGAGAGAGAAAAAAAAAAGTTAGTTGATTTTTTTGTTAAAAAGTATTTTTTTTTTTGACATATTTTGGTAACATTGAAGGGTTGGTTCTTTTACGAAAGTTGCTTATTTTATCGTTGAAAAAAAAAGAGAAATGATGAAAATACCCTTGATTACTATTGGTGAATAGTGAGATAGTGTTTTGTCTATTAGTATAGATATAAATATAAATAAATTATAAGGTACGATAATTTTACATCATTTAAAATGTTCCCATAATATAATTATCGAATGTGTTATTGTCAAAAGAGTTGAATTGTTTGTTCTAGTTTGGGTTGTTTTGTTAGCTAGGATCCAATCTGGAGATGGAATATGATTGCTTATTGTTCTGTTTGACCAGATGTGTTATAATTTTGTATATAATATAATATAATATGCTTGTAATGAATATAGAAAAGTGTAAGTATAGTTTGACATTGTGTGCGAAAAGGTGCAGATGTTGGTATATATATATATATATATATATATATATATATATATATATATATATATATATATATATATATATATATATATATATATATATAGTAAAAGGATCAAATGAGAATTTTTTTGGAGTGAGAACTCCTTATATTCTAACAAATTTTCTGGCGGGCGAACAAAAAATCAACTATTCGAACAATTTTTTTTTGGCTGGCGAACAATTTTTCAGAAGGTCGAACCATTTTGGCTAGATGCAAGTGCTATTTTTGTTCTACATTTTACGTAGAATAGCATGTAGAACATGCTGTTCTACACATGTTCTACATCAATTTTCATCAAATTAAGTTTAGAGTTTAGACTTAAGGTTTAGATTTAGGGTTTAAGGGTTTAGATTTTAGGGTTTAGGGTTTAGATCTAGGGTTTAGAATGAAACCCTAAACCCTAATCCCTAAACTCTAAATCGGGCTAAATAAAAAAAAAGTTGATTTTCAGCAGAACAGGAGTAATTCGAACAAAAAAGGAGTAATTCGAACCAATTTTCGTTCTACAATTTTGTAGAACCGAACAAAAATTCAGGCGGGCGAACAAAATTGCCCTAATTCGAACGAATTTTCGTTCTACAATTTTGTAGAACCAAACTGAAAAGGTAGAACATGTGATTAAATGCATCTTAATTTTTGTTCGACCCAATTTTTTTTGTTCGCCCGCCAGAATTTTTGTTCGAATTTCTTTGTTTTTGTTCGTCCGCCAGTTCTCAGAGTTCTCACATGATCAGAGTTCTCAGGGGATATATATATATATATATATATATATATATATATATATATATATATATATATATATAGCCAAAAGTTCAAACGAGAACCATAAAAAAAGCGAGAACTGCGAGAACTTTTGATTTATAAAAATTTTCACATGTAACTACATTGAATCACACATAAACTTTGATGAAGAGTATGAATAAACATAAAATAGTTGTAAAACACTTATATTTTAGGGGTAGTGATAAATCCAACACCAAAATTGATAGATCCACCATTTTCATGCAATACTGTGTTGTACAGTACAATACAGTAATGCATGAAAATGGTGGATCTATCAATTTTGGTGTTGGATTTATCAACACCCTATATTTTACCTATATAATTAAATATATACTTTCTCGTTTACATGTGTATATTTGTTTCCGAACATGTGAACATAAAATAGTTGTAAAACACTTATATTTTTATTTTTTCTAATGAATCCAATTTTATGTTTTTGACTTGTGAAAGTGTCAAAAAGTGAATTTGTATTGACACTTGGAATTGTCAAATTGTGAAGTATCTCTTCACACCCTGAAGTGTCAAAAAGTATTTGTTTCTTAACATTATCAAGCTTTAAAAATAGAGTGTTTCATGGCACTATTAAGTGTTAGAAAATACAAACGTTTTCTGACACTCATATTTTCCACACCAAGAGGAAGCGTCAATAATTTAATTTCTAAGGTTTTTAAGCGTCAAATAATGATCCAAAAGCTGTTAGAAATTATACATTTTTTTTTTGGTTAAGCGAGGAAACCCTCCTATGAACGAACACATTGGCTCCCCCATAGAAGGTAAAACCTCGGGTAATCAAGCCCAAAGAGCGCGAGACCTGGTACCGGGGTGAATTGCGCATTATGCGCACCCTCTAGTCACACTCCCTTTTTGAACAATTTGGCATAGTCGGGAATTGAACCCGGGTGGTGTGCTTCATTGGGCAACTCGGTGACCACTCAGGCAAGCCTGAATGGTTAATTATACATTTTCTTGTAGTGATAGGAACTTTTGAATCAACCATTTGCCTCTTAGTGACTTAGTCATTATCAAATGCACCATAACTTTCCATAATGTTATATTGGGCTGTCAAAACAATTGTTTACTTGGTGTTTAAAAGAATTAAAATGCATTTTTAATGGAAAGTGAAGTCTCTGTAACTTTGTGGATTTTCAAAATAGACATGGACGAAAAGAGTATATACCTATTATTTATAGGACTCAGATAAAAATTAAACATGTTCTAATTGTGTGTACGTGGGAATGGGATATGAATATTTGGGCCCAAAAACGGGCTTTCAGTTGGGCTGCTATTGCAACCGAGATTTTAGTAACAATATACGTAGTCAACGGAGCAAAATCAAAACCCTGATAACTTCAATTCATTCATATCTCCAAAACCAAAACAAGATCAATGTCAGACCACATCCCTTTTGATATCCAAACAGAAATCATAAAAAAACTTGATGTCAAGTCTTTAATTCGATTCAGATCCGTGTCAAAAACATGGAAGTCATTGATCAACAGCCCAAAGTTTGTTGCTAGTTACGGCATCGACCAAATTCAAATGCGTCATATACTTGTACCGTACTATAAAGAGTCGACTTTTATGTATACGTCCTTTGTTGATCATGATGATGACACTTTCTTGTTTGATCAAACTAATGTTCATGTCCTTCCAAGAGAACATAATAGTTATCGTTGCAGAATACTCGGTAGCTCCCATGGCTTGTTCGGTTTGGTTTATGATCATACAGATTTATATGATGGTGTCAAGAAGATGTACGTTATCTGGAATCCGTCAATTAGAAAATCGATTGGTATTGATGTTCCTAAACCGTTGAGGTATTCTTTAGATAAAGTGTATTTTGGTGTTTGTCCTGTCACTCGTGACCCAAAACTTGTTACAATTACCAGAAACTGGATTGTACAAATTTATACATTAAGTTCAGGTAAGTGGAGGAAGATTTCCAACAAACTGCCACGTGGAACAATTGAATTGCATCCGGATTATGTAGTTACTGATAGGATTATGTACTGGGATGCTACTGACTCGACTAAGAATGGTAGGTTTATCGTCTCATTTGATTTGACAAGTGAAGAATTTGCGTTAATTGACATCCCAAATTATATTACAAACCATAAATATAAGATCTTAAAGCTAAGAGACACTCTTGTGTTTCTTAAATATTTAAAAACCACGAAAGTAGACTGTGAAGTATGGATGATGATAAATAATGGTGTGTCAAAAACGTTTAAAATGCTATACAACATTATGACATTAAATCCGTTACCAAACAGGGTTAAGGGATTCACAAATAGTGGCACACCTATAATTGAAACGGGAAAAGATTTCGCTCCGGATGGACTTTATGTTATTGAACCCAACTCGGAACGTGTCACAAAGATTCGGTTTGAGGAAGAAGGATATGGACACTATCTGTGTGGATTGAATGTATATACATACCACGAAACGATACTTTTGTTTGATCGATAATATTTGCGTATCTATATTGAAGTAAACTTAGGTCGAAGATATGGCCAAGTGAATGTGTTATCCGAATGCTAAGTAAAGATTACTTGTGTCCTCTAATGTAGTTTTAACCTATTATTTCCTTTCTATGACTGTGCTGCTGCATAAGAAATGTTCCTAGATTTTGGGATTCAAATTGTGAAACTTGAAGATTTTAATTTGAGATGTTTTGTTGTTGATGATGTTTTTCAAGTATTGAAATGTTATGTTAATAGAGTTATATACTACATAGTTAGAATACTTACATAACTCTTTTCATGGTTGTAAATGTCCCCGATTAGGCAGACTAGTCGGTATCTTAAAGCAATCGGATTAGTCCCCGAATAGTCTTAGACTTGATTGTTTTATTCGGTGAAAGTAATCAAAAGTCCAATTTAGCTAGCCAGGTTAATGTATTGCCACCTTGAAGAATTTCCCTTTCAATTTAAGGGGTACCTTCTTGTCACACAACACCCTTTTCGCTGCCCTCCACTTCAACCATCCTACTCGTATACGATGCGTCACGTCCTCATCTATCCTTCCTGATTTGTGAAGCATTGAGCCTAAATATCTAAAGGACTCTTGTGGAGGTAAAATCTTGTTGGAAAATCGTGTGTACTTTTAAATCAGATTAACTCTGCGGATAGTTAAAATAATAATCAATTATTATTTTATAAACCATTTACAAAATTAAATATTCATATATTTAAATTTAATAAAACATGCACATGATTAACGATCCCAAAGATCCAGTTACACCATAATAATTGTCATGAATATAAAACAAAAGAGGAGTTAACGATATACCTTTCTTGGAGAAATTGATGAGACGGAGAGAAACCTACGATCAAAAGTATGACCGTCTCTTTGGATAGTCCACACTACACTTTCAGACAACGCCAATGGATGCTAGTCCAAACCCAAGTAATTTATTATAATAATCAAATTATTATAATAAATCTTTAATGGAGTACTTAAAAACCGTTTCGCTTGAATTTGAGATCAGTCACTTAAAAGGTACTTCAATTCAAGTTTGAGTGTTATCACATAAATTAAAAGTCTTTCTCTCTCTCTATATGTGTCGACCAAAAAATGGAATAATATCAATCCACACTTGCAAAAGAGAGGAATATATAGTACTTTTTAGAAAACACCTGTGAACATTTTTTATTGAATTAAAGTCACTATATTAACCCGTGAATCTTTTACTTTTTGAAAGAATCAAAGATAGGATATTGTATTCGATTTCTATATCGGATGTAATATCATAAAGTCGTATTTCTCAAATACTTCAGGGGTATGTTATGTAACTTATAATTAATAATTTCTATCATGTCGCTTTCATGTAAATAGTAAATTAATTAATTTCGTTTCATTTACTATTCATATGAATAGTAAATGAATTAATTTCGATTTACTATTTTGTTACTTGAGTAATATATATACATCATATATATATTTTATTTGACGTCTCGGTGTATATGTGTGTGACCCCGAAGGCTCAAATGAAGTTGGCCATATAGTTATATGTTGTACCTTGCACATTAATCCTACAGACTCCCACTTGTGCATGGCACAACACCAAGTAACTATATAAACAATGGTAAGCGTTTAGCAACACGTCATTATCCCCAAATTCATGTGAGGGTAGTTTCTCGAAACTGTTTATGGTAAGTTTTAAATGTCATTCGTCCTTTTGTTTCAGATACTTTAGTTAAACTTGAGATGTGGATTATCGGTCATTCTCATTTGTTTAACAATTTTGTTTCTCGATCTTAGAACTGAATTAGATCACCAAATTAATTAAGTATTATCTTAATTACATCTAGGTGCAGCCACACAAATATCTTATTCATTCATCGAGGAGCTCAAAAAGTATCCAACTCCAAACATTTTAGAGGAACAAATCCTATATTGCATACACGTGTCTATCACGAGCTTTACATTATACCCAATAATGACCTTTATAACAGTCTTTTTCAGGACAACATTTAACCATATCAAAGTACAATGCTACACTCATCAAGACGGGCGTGCATCTCAAGTCTAAGGACACAAAGACATAATCACTAAAAGATTCACTACTGACTACGATCCATGTAGTGACATCACATGGTTGGGTGATTCCAATATTCATCATCAATGAATACATATGAATTTTGGTCTCAACAAGTTAACTATTCATCATCAATGAATATAACCAAAATTTCACATTAATCTTAATTCATGTTATTCCCATAACATGACCGATTATGGAGATTTTGAATAATCAACAATTATTCATGGATTAAACATGCTGATATAGAACATAGTGATATAAATGAAAACGACCATATCAAGTATGTCAATTCATTAATATAAAACTGCTTAATGTTCCAAAAATATCCAAATATTAAATTACAAATGAAAAAGATTAGCAGCATAACGAAGTCCAATACTACTAGCATGATTATCATGCTTGTTGTGCATCATGGGCTTCGTGAACGGGTCAACCACATTATCATTTGTATGAACCTTTAAGAATACTAATATCATTCCTCTTAATGACTTAATGAAATGTAGTCAAACTTTTGAAGAATGTGTCAGATACTTAAATGTACATGTGATTCTTTCAAAAGTATATTAACACTCGAACTATCACAATACATATTATAGAAGATTAAATGTTGTGTACTACTCTGAGTATAACAACAAACTTCCTTATCCAGACAGCTTTCTGAGCAGCTTTTCAGTCAACAATGTATTCTACTTTTGTTGTAGATTGTTCAATAGTGCTCTGCCTAGAGCTCTTCCAATCAACTGTCTTGCCCATCATGACAAAGAAACAATGTGACTGGATAGAGAATCATCTTGATCAGTTTGGAAACTAGAATCAGTATAAAACTTAATACTTAACTCTTCTTCCAAACCACCGTAAACAAAGAACATATCATTAGTACTTTGCAAATACTAAAGAATATTCTTAACAACAATCCAATATACTTCATCTGGATTATGTTGACAATGACTCGTCAAACTCAAAACTAATGAAACATCGAGCATAGTACATATCCTGGCATACATAATGGATTATATAGCCGAAGCATATGTGATACATTTCATTTGTCTCATCTCATCTGCTGTGATAGGACTTTTGAGACTTTCTCAAGGTTATGCCCTTTTGCATTAGCAAAGCTCCATGCTTGGAGTTTTGCATGCTAAATCTCTGCGAGATAATGTATGTACTTTGATTCAAACTAATAAGCCAATTGAATCTATTGTATAGATCCTCATTCCAATAATATAAGTAGCTTCATCAAGATCCTTTATGGAAATACATTTTCCAAGCCAAGACTTGACATCTTGCAAATTGGAATGTTATTTTTAATAAGTAATATGTCATCAACATATAAGATCAAGAAGACTAATCTGCTCCCACTAGCTCTAATGTAAACTCAGGGCTTATCTTGATTTTGAGAAAAAATAAACACTTTGATTTTCTCATTAAACTTAAGATTCTAGCTCCTGGATGCTTGCTTTTATCCATAAATGGATTTTAGAAGAAGCTTGCATACTTTATTAGGATACTTAGGATTCGTAAACCCTTCCGGCTGAACCATATATACGTCCTCGCTTAGGTCGCCATTTAGGAAAGCGGTTTTGACATCCATTAGCCATATTTTATTATCATGAAAGGTAATCATGGCAATAAGTATCCTAATTATTTTAAGGCTCGCGACTGGTGAAAAAATTTCATCATAACCTTTTGTCACCAATCGAGCTTTAAAAGTGTTTACATTACCGTCCATATCAGTCTTCCTTTGAAGACCCATTTTTACCTCATTGTCTTACAATTGGGTAGAAGATCAATCAAGTCTCATACTTGATTATCCTTCATGGACTGCATATTTGTATTCATAGAATCTAGTCATTTTTTGATTCAGGATCTGATATGGCCTCACGCAGCTAGAGGGTTCATCATAATCCCTTAGTTGAGGTTTATCTGAATTAATCAGATAATTAAACCTCATAAGCCGATGAGTTCTACTAGATCTATAAAGTGCAGTTGTAACACGTCCTGGCTCACCAACAGTGTGCTCAGTTTCAACGTGTGGATTGCTAGTGCTTACTGAAGGTATGTTACTTTAAAGTACTTGAATTTCTTCAAGATCTACTTTACTCCCACTGACTTCTTGTAAGAGAAGATCTCTTTCCAGGAATTCAGCAGATCGAGCAGAAAACACGTTGTCTTCAGCTTGGTAGTAAAAGTAGTAACCCATTGTTTCCTTTATGTATCGTACAAAGTAAAATTAGATAGTTCTGTGTTCTAATTTGTTTGAAGTGTCATGCTTCACGTACGCTTTACATCCCCAGACTTTTAGATAAGACAACTTGGGATTCTTCCCATGCCATAACTCATATAGTGTCTTTTTTACCTTCATAGTTGGAATCACATTGAGTATGCCTGCAGCAGACTCTCATGCATATCCCTAAAATACGGTAGTAGAGAAATCAGACTCATCATAAATCAAACTATATCAAGTAAAGTTCGATTCTTCTTACTCAGACACACCATCGTGTTGTGGTGTGTAAGGTAGAGTGAACTATGAGACAATCCCACAATTCTTTAGGTGGTCCAAAAAACTCTTGACTCATAAACTTACTTACTCCATCGGAGAGAAGTGCTTTAATGGTCTTTCCAAGCTGATTATCTACTTCATTTTGGAATACTTTTGAATGTTAAAATAGCTTTATGTTTATGTTTCAGCAAGTGAACATAATCATAGCTACTGTACTCATCAGTAAATGTAATGAAGTAAAATTAACTAAATTTATACATTGTTCTTAAAGGGCTACATATAACAGTATGTATTAGTCCTAAAAGATCTTTAGCTCTTTTACCTAAATCGGAGAAAGAAGCATTTGTCATCTTTTCACATAAACATGACTCGCATACATCGAATGACTCAGAGTCAATTGATTCCAAAAGTCCATTAGATTCGAGTTTTGAAATGCATTGTTTGTTTATATGACCAATATGACAATGTCATAGATAGGTCTTATTCAAGTCTTGCTTGAAGACTTTGGCGATGTAGGTATACACAGAATTCTCATTTGAAATTACACTATGCATATCAATTTCAAAAATACCATCACGTGGATAGGTATTAAGATGAATATATTATCCTTAGAAGCTGAAATACCTAAGTGTGTAAATGCAAGTTCAAAACTAACATCTTTCAAACTATGTCGCTCGCAGTATTGAGAGCATAATGCTATTGTTCCAACAAAACAATAAGACCACTTAGAGAAGTAAGTTCAGAGGTACCAATAGCTTTAACAAAAGCTTGATCCCATTTGCCTACTTGTAAATCCAGTGTGTCTTTCTTCAGTCTATTACTTCTTCTCATTCCCTTCATATTGTTACAGGTGTGAAGGCCACAACCAGTTAACAAAGATTTAGGAATCACTAGAAGAAGTATATAACTATATATGGAATATACCTGATTTGCTAGTCTCACCAGCGTTGCCTTTTCTCAGCTCATATTGGAAGATAGGACAACTTCCTTCTCCAATTGCCAACCTTTCCACAATGGAAACATTCGGCGTCTTTTGTTGGGCTTTCCTTCTTGGAAGGTGGAATATTTTTCCTAGCAAATGATTTGTCATTTTCCTTCCACAAAGTATTCGGCTTATTCTTTTTCACCCTTCAATCCTATTTCTTCCTGATCATCGAACAACATTCGATAATCATTTTGCTGAGCAGCAACATCTGCCATAGCAGGAAGAAAGGATATGAGTTCTAAACTTTATTCAACTTCCAATTATGCTTGAGAACAATTCTCAGGTTGCAGCGCCAGTCTAGGAAGTTTGAACATTGAGTTTATCCTTCTCCAACAAAGAAGGAAGTGTGTTTTGGTTTACGTTTTGATTATTTGACATCTACAACAGATATAAGATTCAATTTAGTATTTTCGATATTGAGCTTTAATAAATTAACTACCCAAGTTTTTTTTATAATATTTTTTAAAAACAATTAATTTACGAAAGCCTAAGATCCACATAGAGGTTCCATAGCCACATCTGTTGATCAGCTAGCAGTTATGGAGTCTATTGGTAGGTAGCGGGTACCAATTGCATTACAAGTACAACTCTTAGATCTTTATGGGACCTAGAGATATATATAGTCCAACAAACCACTATTATCTAATGGCATGTTTGTCCCATCATTGCCTCGAACTCAGGTCTCACCGTGAATACGATTAAGTCGTCCAATTTGGAAACAGTGAAAATTCACGCTAGTCTCACTAGATCGAAAAATCTACCTCGTGGCTATAATTCAGCCTAGTCTCACTAGATCAGAAAAATAACGAGGAGTGTTTGCAAACTTATTGGATGGCATGACTTAAATTTGACGGGTATTTTGGAAAAAGTTGGTGTCAACGAATAATGCATGCACACAAGATTCGCTACACTATTAGTTAAAAAAAAAATTCCAATTGTATATGTCAATTATGTTTGTGATCTAATTTGTTATTTAATTTATAGGATATAAAAATAACAAATACACAAACGTGTATCGTTTTAAAATAGTTTCAAAAGATGTCGTCCATATATATTATTTGACTTTCAAAATCATTTAACATTAAACTTGTTAGAGTTTAACTTATTTTAAAAACATCAATTTTAATCTTTGAAACTCGTTTAGAGTTTTATTTAATGTTTCCATCAAAAACATATGTAATTTAAGTCTTAAAATTATTTAACTTTAAACTCGTTAGAGTTTAACTTTTTTTTTTAAATCATCAATTTTAATATTTGAAACTCGTTACCGGTTTTATTTAATGTTTTCATCAAAAACATTTAGCATATATTATAATCAACATTTAAATATAAATGCGTAAAATAAAACATAATCATGCATCACACACACATAGCCTAGCCCAAAAATCCTATGCTTAATCCAATGAGCCGACATGAAATCAAGAGGTCAAACTAAGGGTAATATCGTAGCTCCCACTTAATTCAAGAATCAAGTGAACCCTGACAAACGCCATCGTTGTCAACTTGACCTGTTCGCCATCTTCTAAGTCAAAATCCACGTTGCATCTTTATCTTTAATTTTCATCTTATTACATTTATTTAAAATCGAAAAGTACAACTAATCTAATACTTTTACAGTTTAGAATAAACTTAAATACAATACTATGAAAATGTAAAATAAATATAATACAACTTTGGCTTCAAAATGGCCTTTATAATAAAATAAATAATCAACATGACATAATATTGCCGTAATCAACAATCACAACAATCACATATAATCAAACACATAGGTCGGGGCATTACGGGCTATGTATGCAATCACAATTTTAATAACTACATTATTAAAACCTATATATGGCTTGTCCATGGTTATAATGCATGTGTATAACTATGGAATATAACAATCAACAATTATAATAAATATTCAAGTCATAACAATTAAATCTAAAATTTAAAATAGTAATATTCTTTCAATCATATTTGTACGTCATAAGGTTAAGTCTAAATCAACCGTGTTGACTTTAAAAACCAAAAAGGTTTCAACTTTTACCAATTCACCACAAAGCTAAATCTAAAGAAAATCACGCGACAATTAAGATGGTGTAAAAGCGGCTCTGATACCACTGTTGGAAAATCGTGTGTACTTTTAAATCAGATTAACGTAGCGGATAGTTAAAATAATAATCAATTATTATTTTATAAACCATTTACAAAATTAAATATTCATATATTTAAATTTAATAAAACATGCACATGATTAACGATCCTAAAGATTCAGTTACACCATAATAATTGTCATGAATATAAAACAAAAGAGGAGTTAACGATATACCTTTCTTGGAGAAACTGATGAGACGAAGAGAAACCTACGATCAAAAGTATGACCGTCTCTTTGGATAGTCCACACTACACTTTCAGACAACGCCAATGGATGCTAGTCCAAACCCAAGTAATTTTTTATAATAATCAAATTAATATAATAAATCTTTAATGGAGTACTTGAAAACCGTTTCGCTTGAATTTGATATCAGTAACTTAAAAGGTACTTCAATTCAAGTTTGAGCGTTATCACATAAATTAAAAGTCTTTCACCCGTGAACCTTTTTTATTGAATTAAAGTCACTATATTAACCCGTGAATCTTTTACTTTTTGAAAGAATCAAAGATAGGATATTGTATTCGATTTCTATATCGGATGTAATACCATAAAGTCGTATTTTTAAAATACTTCAGGGGTATGTTATGTAACTTATAATTAATAATTTCTATCATGTCATTTTTTTTTATCATGCCATATCGCTTTCATGTGAATAGTAAATTAATTAATTTCGTTTCATTTACTATTCATATGAATAGTAAATGAATTAATTTCGATTTACTATTTTGTTACTTGGGTAATATATATAAATCATATATATATATTTTATTTGACGTCTCGGTGTATATGTATCTGACCCCGAAGGCTCAAATGAAGTTGGCCATATAGTTATATGTTGTACCTTGCACATTAATCCTACAAATCTGATCTCCAATTCGGACATCCACTATATCCTCTTATTCCTCTTCGTTCGTCTTAAAATCACATCTAAGGTACTCCGATTTAAGTCTGCTAATCCGTAGGCCATTTGATTCTAGGGCGATCCTCCATTGCTCTAGTCTTCTGTTAAGCTCATCCTGGGAATTCGAAACTAATACAATATCGTCGGCGAATATTAGGTACCATGGGATGTTATCTTGTATCCTTTGAGTTAGTTCGTCTAAGATCAAAGCGAAAAGATATGGGCTAAGGGCCGATCCCTGATGTAAACCTACCTCTACCGGGAAAAACTCTGTGTTTTCTACCGTTATATGTACCCGAGCCTTCACCCCCTCGTACATATCTCTAATGGTTCTTATATATCTACTTGGGACACCCCTAACATTAAGAGTCTCCAAAATCAGCTCACGTGGGGCACAGTCATAAGCCTTTTCCAAGTCTAAGAACGTCATGTGTAGGTACTTTTGATTTTCCCTATACTTCTCCATAAGGCTTCTAACGATGTGAATCACCTCCATCAACGAGCGTCCTGGCAGGAAACCGAATTGGTTCTCTGAAACCTTGTCTCGCGTCGGAGCCTCGTCTCAATCACTCTCTCCCAAAGCTTCATAGTATGACTAAGTAACTTTATGCCTCTGTAATTACTACATATTTGTGCATCTCCCTTGTTCTTGTAAATGGGAATAACCTCACCGAGTCTCCATTCCATAGGCATCTTTGCGCTTCTAAACGTCGTGTTGAAAAGGTTTGTCAACCATCTAACCCCATCGCCTCCTAGGCACCTCTACGCCTCAATCGATATTTGGTCTGGTCTTACTGCTTTGTTTCTCCCCATCTTTCGTAGGGCCGATCTAACTTCCTCCTGGTTAATCCTCATGCAGAAACAGTTGTTTTGATATTCACGAACCTCGTGGAGTTCCCTGTTCCGCTCCGTTCTTTCCCTACCAAAAAGGAATGCAAAATACTCTTCCCATCTTTTCCTAATAAGGTCTTCTCTCACTATACTTTGACCTGCTTCATCTTTGATATATTTGACGTTAACTAAGTCCCTACCTCTTTGCTCCCTAGCTTTAGCTATTCTATATATGTCATTGGCTCCCTCTTTAGAGTCTAGTTTCCAATATAAATCTTCATAAGCTTTGTCTTTTGGAGTGAGAATTCCTTATATTCAAACAAATTTTCTGGCGGGCGAACAAAAAATCAACTATCCGAACAATTTTTTTTGTCGGGCGAACAATTTTTCAGAAGGTCGAACCATTTTGGCTAGATGCAAGTGCTATCTTTGTTCTACATTTTATGTAGAACATCATGTATATATATATATATATATATATATATATATATATATATATATATATATATATATATATATATACATAGCTAAAAGTTCAAACGAGAATCATAAAAAAGCGAGAACTGCGAGAACTTTTGATTTATAAAGATTTTCAAATGTAACTACATTGAATCACACATAAACCTTGATGAAGAGTATGAATGAACATAAAATAGTTGTAAAACACTTATATTTTACCTATATAATTAAATATATACTTTCTCGTTCACATGTGCATATTTGTTTCCAAACATGTGAACATAAAATAGTTGTAAAACACTTATATATATTTTTTTTCTAATGAATCCATTTTATGTTTTTGACGTGTGGAAGTGTCAAAAAGTGAATTTGTATTAACACTTGGAATTGTCAAATTGTGAAGTATTTCTTGACACCCTGAAGTGTCAAAAAGTATTTGTTTCTTAACATTATCAAGCTTCAAAAATACAGTGTTTCATTATTAAGTGTTAGAAAATACAAAAGTTTTCCGACACCCATATTTTCCACACCAAGAGGAAGCGTCAATAATTTAATTTCTAAAGTTTTTAGGCGTCAAAAAATGATCCAAAAGTTGTTAGAAATTATACATTTTCTTGTAGTGATAGGAACTTTTGAATCAACCATTTGCCTCTTAGTCATTATCAAATGCACCATAACTTTCCATAATGTTATATTGGGCTGTCAAAACAATTGTTTACTTGGTGTTTAAAAGAATTAAAATGCATTTTAATGGAAAGTGAAGTCTCTGTAACTTGGTGGATTTTCAAAATAGACATGGACGAAAAGAGTATATACCTATTATTTATAGGACTCAGATAAAAATTAAACATGCTCTAATTGTGTGTACGTGGGAATGGGATATAAATATTTGGGCCCAAAAACGGGCTTTCAGTTGGGCTGCTATTGCAACCTAGATTTTAGTAACAATATACGTAGTCAACGGAGCAAAATCAAAACCCTGATAACTTCAATTCATTCATATCTCCAAAACCAAAACAAGATCAATGTCAGACCACATCCCTTTTGATATCCAAACAGAAATCATAAAAAAACTTGATGTCAAGTCTTTAATTCGATTCAGATCCGTGTCAAAAACATGGAAGTCATTGATCAACAGCCCAAAGTTTGTTGCTAGTTACGGCATCGACCAAATTCAAATGCGTCATATACTTGTACCGTACTATAAAGAGTCGACTTTTATGTATACGTCCTTTGTTGATCATGATGATGACACTTTCTTGTTTGATCAAACTAATGTTCATGTCCTTCCAAGAGAACATAATAGTTATCGTTGCAGAATACTCGGTAGCTCCCATGGCTTGTTCGGTTTGGTTTATGATCATACAGATTTATATGATGGTGTCAAGAAGATGTACGTTATCTGGAATCCGTCAATTAGAAAATCGATTGGTATTGATGTTCCTAAACCGTTGAGGTATTCTTTAGATAAAGTGTATTTTGGTGTTTGTCCTGTCACTCGTGACCCAAAACTTGTTACAATTACCAGAAACTGGATTGTACAAATTTATACATTAAGTTCAGGTAAGTGGAGGAAGATTTCCAACAAACTGCCACGTGGAACAATTAAATTGCATCCGGATTATGTAGTTACTGACAGGATTATGTACTGGGATGCTACTGACTCGACTACGAATGGTAGGTTTATCGTCTCATTTGATTTGACAAGTGAAGAATTTGCGTTAATTGACATCCCAAATTATATAACAAATCATAAATATAAGATCTTAAAGCTAAGAGACACTCTTGTGTTTCTTAAATATTTAAAAACCGCGAAAGTAGATTGTGAAGTATGGATGATGATAAATAATGGTGTGTCAAAAACGTTTAACATGCTATACAACATTATGACATTAAATCCGTTACCAAACAGGGTTAAGGGATTCACCAATAGTGGCACACCTATAATTGAAACGGGAAAAGATTTCGCTCCGGATGGACTTTATGTTATTGAACCCAACTCGGAACGTGTCACAAAGATTCGGTTTGAGGAAGAAGGATATGGACACTATCTGTGTGGATTGAATGTATATACATACCACGAAACGATACTTTTGTTTGATCGATAATATTTGCGTATCTATATTGAAGTAAACTTAGGTCGAAGATATGGCCAAGTGAATGTGTTATCCGAATGCTAAGTAAAGATTACTTGTGTCCTCTAATGTAGTTTTAACGTATTATTTCCTTTCTATGAATGTGCTGCTGCATAAGAAATGTTCCTAGATTTTTTGGGATTCAAATTGTGAAACTTGAAGATTTTAATTTGAGATGTTTTGTTGTTGATGATGTTTTTCAAGTATTGAAATGTTATGTTAATAGAGTTATATACTACATAGTTAGAATACTTACATAACTCTTTTCATGGTTGTAAATGTCCCCGATTAGGCAGACTAGTTGGTATCTTAAAGCAATCAGATTAGTCCCCGAATAGTCATAGACTTGATTGTTTTATTCGGTGAAAGTAATCAAAAGTCCAATTTAACCCCCCCCCCCCCCCCCCCCCCCCCCCTCCCCCTCTCTCTTTTTAGGCAAACTCACACACTCAATAAGAGTTTTACACGAATATGTACAAATATGTTCACCCCTATAAGAAATACTTGCGTGCTTTAATATAGTTTTAACCTTCTTTTCTATAATTGTGCTGCTGCAGAAGCAAAAATCGCAGATTTTCATATTCAAAATGCGAAACTAAAAGTTTATTATGTTGATATGTTTAATTTGTACTTGATGTTTTTCAAGTATTAGAATGTTTTGTTAATGGACAAATAAGGACTTGCATGACATCATGCATAGCTTTTCACATCGATCTATACGTGAACATAAAATACCTTTGGACATCACATGCACATGTAAAATTATATATATGCATGTGCTTTGATTAGAGCTACGCCTTTCAGAGGCGTTTGATATCATTATGAGAATGACGTTACACCACAAGAAAGTTACAAAAATTATATAGCTAAACAAAAATAATATACTTAGGGCTGCATAATGAGCTGGGCTTAATTGTTAATGACATTGCAAGGTATGCTGCTGGTAAAGATATCAGGAATATACTAAATAGAATTGCAATTGTTGCCACAGTATATTATGTATGGATGGAAAGAAATAAGAGGCAATTTATGAAACTAAAGAAATCTGTGGATGCAGTAAGTCGGGAGATTAGGGACTTTATTCGGGTTAAGTTGACTTCCCTTAAAGTCAAGAATAATAAGAATGTTGGTATGGTAGCAGCTATGTGTGACTTGAAGGTGGTTGGATGCAGTCTGCAATTGATTTAGTGTGTTGATCTTGTAGTTGTATTGTTTTTCTGGGTTGTTTTGTATTGGGTCTGTTTTGTCTCTTTTGGGTTAGGTTAAACCCTGCCCTGTTTTGTAAGTTGTGAAGTTTTAATATATTCTTACTTTTGGAAAGAAAAAAAAAAAAAAAAATATATATATATATATATATATATATATATATATATATATATATATATATATATATATAGTGGTAGGATCATGAGGGAAGTAACCATTCGGGGGGAAGCGGGGGGAAGCAATTTTTTTTTTCTTTTCGTTTTTTGAAAAAACTTTGTTCACAAACATTATAGATGAGATGAAAATATGAACATTTAGTAGAGACACTTTGTGATAAATGTTTTTATTTTGGCGAAAAAACGCTCGAAGAAGTAATATATAACAATTATCGTGTTTTTCGATCGTATTTTGAGGTTTTAGCTATTGGGGTTTAGATATTAGGGTTTAGATATTAGGTTTTATAGGGTTTAAATATTAGGGTTTAGAAATTTAGGGTTTAGGGTTTAGATTTAGGGTTTAGATTTAGGATTTAGATTGAGTTTTAAATCGGGCTAAATTTTACTTCACAAAACATGAAAAAAAACGTTCATATTCTTCACGAACAATATTATCTTGAATGTTATTTTTGTCGATCGTTTTTCCGCCTAAATAATAACATTCATCACGAAGTGTCTCTTCTAAATGTTCATATTTTCGTGTGATCTTGATGCCGGGAAAAAAAAATTCAAAAAAAACGGAATTTTTTTTTTTTTTGCTTCCCCCGCTTCCCCCCAATTGGTTACTTCCCCATTGATCCTATATATATATATATATATATATATATATATATATATACACTAGGTTTTTGAGCCCGTGCGTTGCACGAATTTGTAAAAATCACGAAAATATGTAATTTGCATTTTATATTGGCATATAAATATCGATACTAAAAAAATAGAAAAAGTTGTATAAGAATTATTTAAGAGCTCGCAGTGTTGACAAATTTTAAACTTTTTTTTTTTTAGTTTAAGAGCCCGTGGTGTTGACAAATTTTAATAATTTTTTTTGAGTTAAGAACTCGTGATGTTGACAAATATTAAATTTTTTTTGAGTTTAAGAGCTCGTGGTGTTGACAAAGGTAAAAGTTCTTTTTAGTTTGAGTCAATGTGTTGACAAATTTTAAAAGTGATTTTGGATGGTGTTAGTAACTTAATGACTACAATTTTGTTCACCATTAATATCTTTTTAATATATAAATTATATACTACGTAATATTTAGAGTACATTGAAAATTTGTAATGGAACGTAAAATTATTAAAATATAAGTTATATTATTTTAGAATTATTATATACAAATTATTTTTTTAAATAAAAGTATAACCCGCGAGTTTAATTTTAGAAAAGTTGTTAGTCATTTCAACAAACTAATGGTACTCGGGGGACTCGTCATGTATAATTAATATTGTAATAGTTATATATGCGTGTTGATAAATATTTTATCACTTCCATATTTATTGATAAAAAAAATGATTCGTTGGTATTGTATTGAAACTCTGTTTTGAATACAATTTATTGAGTTTTGTTCGTAAAATTATTTCGAGTTGAACGGCGATGGCGGTGGAACATAACTCACGTTGAACATAAAGAAAAATCCGTTAAAATTTTTTGATGGGTTTTGTTTGGTGAATTTATATTAAATATTGAATTTAACTTTATAGCCCTAAATTTATCTTTTATACTTTAAAATTATAATTAAGAGGAAAGTAACTATAAATTTAAAGGGAAAAAAAGGGAAAACTTAAATAGGAATAAAGAAAACTTAATTAATAAATTAAGTTTATAATCTGTGTTATAAGTGGAATGTTGGATTAAGATAGGAATATACGAAGTATATTAATTATTAAATTAAATTATCTTATCTTATACTTCCTACATAATTATAATTAGATCATTATATACGGGATATATATTTATCTCTTAAGGTAACTATCATTTTTCAAGGTAATAATCTCCCATATTTTATAATTATGTTAATATTTAATTTGATTTAATAATAAATTGACATGTAGGATTTTGTAATTCATATTTAATAGTAAAATGACACGTAGGAAAATTTAGATTAGATTAATTGAGGAGATGACATGTAAGCATAAGTACACGCGCTTTATATTAATGTATAGATAGATACTCATAACCCTCGGATAACGACGTGAAAGTTACAAAAATATACATTCTAATTAATAAAACACAAACATGCATAATAACAAACTAAAACTAAGAAAGATTCAAAATTACAAGTAAAATAAGTAATATTGAGTAATTAAATATAATTACGCGGGTTTAGGCGAAACTAGAATTTTTTTCACCGGGGGCAAAAAAAAAAAAAAATTTAAACCATAGCAATTTTTTGGACAAAATTTGAAAATTTTGGGGCAAAAGTTGGAGATTTGGGGGCAAAATTTGAAGATTTTGAGGCAAAAGTTGGAGAATTTGAATCAAAATTTGAAGGTTTTGGGGCAAAATATGTAGGCTTGGGGGCAAAAAAAAATCCACCGGGGTCAAAGTCGAAAAACCCAAAAATTTTACATTAAAAAAAAAATCCACTAGGAGCGGCCACCCCCCTCTGCCCCCACACACTTTCGCCCCGGCCGGGTTAACGGGTTTGCATGTAGATTGTTCAAATACTAACATGTATAAATTATTTGTTATCAAAGACATACTAATTTAAGTAGATTAGACCGTATCTCTTTTATCCTTAATAAGAAAACTTTTATGATGCTATTTTTAATTCCAAAAACCTACTTGTCAAAACTCCCACCATTAGATGCATTCCTTAATTTAAATCTGATCCGTCCAAAATCATGATGGCATCATTTAGCTTTTCTAGCGGCAGTTGAGGGGAATTATTACCCTGCTGCCCTCCACTAATTTTTAATAAAAAAAAAAAAGAATATATTATCGATACAGTTATGAATAACTAATCATCACCTCCTTCCGTCTCTACAAGTTCCATTTTCTTCCCGGTACAATTATCTCCCAAAAAAACACGGGCTCAAGAATCAGTATACCATTTTTCCAAATCTACAAAAACAAAAAACCCTAACTTACAAAACTTACAACAAATAGCAATGATCCCGTTTTGATATTAAAATAGGGTTCTAAATTGGTGTTGTGGAAATCGATCCTCTTAGTAGCCATGATGAACACAACTCACCTTTTTGATGATTAGATTATACCAGAATTCCTAATTTCGCTGTGTTCCCGTATCAAATTATGGATCTTTGTTGTCTGATTCGAATTTGATTCGATTTGTAGAATACGAATGTCAACAGTTCGATCTAATATGATGTTCATATGTTATGAAACATCGTGTATGAATCGCAAGGTTTTCTTATTGTTTATGAATCTTTTTTATATTTAAAATCTTGATTATTTGTTGCTTTCTCACCAAATAGCTATTTGCAGATGATCGATTACCAGAAAAAGAAACAACTCTGCAGATTTTAATGCTAAGGTCAGTAATTCGTATTCAAAAACCCAAACATCATAGATCAGGTTTCAGTGTTATTATGTTTTTTTTTTTTTTTTTTTTTTGTGTTTTTAACTGTTTAAAGATTGTTAATAGTGGCACACTCTATCTTATGTATATGTCATTTGCAGAGAATTAGGAATGGAAGTACATATGCAAACCTTATGCAAATTTTACTTTCAGGTTATATATAACTCTCTTTGAACTGCCACTATTGAATAAATGGAAGGGTCTGGTCCAGCTGGATGTGAGATACATGCAATGATCCACTAATTATAGCAAAATGGTGATTAACTGTTTGGCATCTCCATCAGAACAACACTTGGTTTGTTTGTTTGACTTAATCAACTAATTAACGGTGTTGTTAGCAATTAGTGTTGGGGTTTTGTTTTATTATGTGATTTTGATTTGAATTTCCAGGTCAAATAAGGCATTCACATTGTCATATATCGCCGGAAAAAAAAGAGAAGATGATCGTGAGGGCCATTATACATATACTTTAGGGGAGAATTATACTCTAATATGTGAGTTTATTAATTGAGTTAGTATCACAAACCGTGTTATCTATAGATGAGTTAGCTTTTCGAATCTGATACTATTCTTCATGGCTAATTTAGTATCGTAACATAAATATAGATTATACACGGAGGGACTGTAGCTGGTAATAACTAAATGAAACAAAATTGGAGGTTTATGTGACTGATGTGAGGAGCAAATCAAGAGTATGCCAGCTTCTGATGCTCTAATCATTTTCATTAATAATCTGTTGACTTTTTTTTATTGGCAGGGAAAAAGCATTAAATATTATTTAATCATTTTTTTTTCTTATAGACACTATCAAAACCAGTTGAGCATCCTTCCGAGCTTTCAAACTGGAACTACGATGGATCAAGTATTGGACAAGCACCAAGAGAAGATAGTGAAGTTATCATATAGTAAGTCTCACTCGCATATTAAAAAGAAGTTTATGTTTCGTTCTACGTGGTGAACTAAGTGATAGATGAAATTAAATTTTGCAGTCCTCAGGCGATTTTCCATGATCCTTCCCGTGGTGGAAACAACAAATATTGGTGAGTGTAACGTGTAATCTTAGGAATTAAGTAAAAGCATATATGTGCATATCCCTACAAACAAACGGGAAAAAGTGTGCATATCCCTACAAACAAACGTGCAAAAGCTGCTGTGATTTTTAGCAATCCTAAAGTTGAAGCTCTTGTGCCATGGTAGGTTATCTCATTTCTTTTTTGATGTGAAATTATTCCCTTAAAAATCAATACAGACAAAATATTCTTTAGATGAAAGTGCTTAACACGTTAAACAAAATATTCTTTCATAATTTTTCAAATTATGAAAGTGTCGGAATCGAAGCTGGAGACCATATCTGGTGTGCTCGATACCTTCTTGAGGTAATTGCTTTTGACAGCGAATTACTGAGCAAGCTGGTGTTGTCTTGACTCTTACCCTAAAGCCCATTGAGGTAACAGAAATCTTTCTTTACTTTTCTTTTCATATTTCCTAACAGGTAGCAGGATAATATATGATGTCTGGAAAATAAGTGACGGATAACTAATCCGTTAGATGTTCTTTTGGGTATGGCGTAATATTTTAAATGTTTTACCTGTTTGAGATATAACACAACCTATACTAACCGCCCATTCAAATGTGAATGGGTCAAAATGACACATCTTATATTAATTTAAAGCTCGTCTGTTTTGCATTGACAGGGAGACTCAAATGGAGCAGGATGCCACACCAACTACAGATATTATATGAGTTGAATCATGCTAGATATGAGCATGTTTTTCAAACAGATAAATGTGTGTGATATTTAATTTGCTTCCATTTATTACATTTTAAATCTTTGTCGTTACAATTTTGAGTACATTACCCATGAGAGAAGATGATGGGGTTGAAGTAATTAAAAAAGGAGGTTCTGAACCTTTAACTTCGTCACACATAGCACATCAGTGCTTATGGAGAAGGAAATGAGAGAAGATTGACACGCAAACACGAAACTGCCAGCATCACCCAATTCTCATGGGTGTGTAATAAAACATACATATCAATCAACTTATATTATTTAAAATAAGAAAAGGGTAATGGTTTCGTAATTATTCTCAAATGGTGTTTTTGGCATTTTTCATTTTGCAGGGGGTAGCTGGATCCATGTGGGTCGTGATACTGAGAAGGAAGGCAAAGGTATTGATATCTTTACACTACTATAGGAGCTTCTGTTCTTGAAACACACTTTGTACAACTTTTGACCCATTTGACCCAAATTGATCAGATCATAGATCATAAATGGATTGAAATGACTCTCCTTTTATATATTGCTTTTCATGGTGTACGTTACTTGGAAGATAGGCGTCCGGCATCAATCATGGACACATACGCAGTTACCGGGTTACTTGCTGAAACTACAATCCTGTGGAGGCCTACTCTTGAGGTGAAGCACTTGCGGCCCAAAAGTTGGCGTTGAAAGTGTAGGCTTTATCATTCAAGGCTTTTCTGTTTCTTATTATGAAAGTATCGTAACTAATTATACTTACTGTACCTATAGAAAAATAATACATATAGTTCTTTGAATCTATCGCTCCATTACAACAAATTCGTCACTCAAAGTTCTATCTCAGTTAGATTGATACGTTTAAGCAATAGTAAATGTTATATGTAAGAAGCAATGAAATAGTAATGTTAACGTACTTGCACTTTTGTATTAACGCTAAATAATGTGTATGTTGCTGCACCATCTTTTGTAATGAATATTATTATTATTATTATTAACGTATTGGAAAATTTAGCATGTCTATTCACAGTAAGTTTTTGAAATATTGTAGCGACTTAGTTACCAATTGCTTTTGATGTTTTAACTATGTCAGTGTGCACTTTGCATACACACAAGTTTGAGCATTTTATAAAAATTTGAATGAAAGGATGTGTTACATTATTATCACATATATTTCACAACTTTTACTTGTATCATTACCATTAACAAGTTATTACGAATAAAATTTTTTAAAATTTTTTATGATAAAATACCCGCGAATGCGCGGGTTATAAACTAGTCATTAATAATAATAATTATTATAATTAATAATAATAATAATAATTTAATAATTTAATAAGGATACTATTTAATAATGATTGTAATTAAATAGTACCCCGTAGCATCAATAATAATAAGTGTAGTATATTGCGGGGGTATTATTTAATTATTTACTTTTATTTATTATTTTTATTATAATTTTATTATAATGATAATGATAAATCACTAATGTCTATTTATAGTGGGAGACTTGATATATTAGCCAATAATTTTTTTTCGAAAGGCAATACGATTATATTAATAATAATAAAACTAGCAAGATGTTAGGTATTACAAAAGTGGACTGCATATTACGACCTCCGCCGAACATTCAATAATGTAATGACTTCAACGCGAAACGACAATACAATCTAAAAACTCACACTCGAACACAATCCTAATGAAGAAGATACTGCAAACAAACGAGCCAACCATCAAAGTAAGCCACCTTAATAACCAGAAACATAACATATTACCACATCAGAGCAAGCACCCGAATGAAAACTTGGAACGGAGCAGTGACACGACTCGAAAACCACACAAAACCCCACGAAAATCTAAACTAACTCCGACCACACACAATCAAATCGAGCGGTGGTAACTATCATGTAAAAATGGTTAACAAAGAGTAACCCACGAAACAGAAGCTCACGACTACTGTAAGACCCTAATTTCAAAAGTATATAATGATTAAAGTTGGAGGATTCGGGTTTTAAAGTGTTTATCGCGCAAATCGTGTTATTTTCCTACATTTTGAAGCTCGTATGTTATCGCGGGTCATATAGGTTGTGGGTATAAGTTCGAATGGTTTAAAGTGCAAGAAAATGTCCATAATTGAAGTTTGGAATGTGTGAGGCGCGCACGTATGAAGAAAAAGCAAACAGTCAAAAATTACACTTGGTGTGAAGGGCGCGCTTTTAGGTGTGCGGCTCACACAAATTACACTTGGTGTGCGGGGCGCGTATTATAGTGTGCGCGGCTCACACAAAATAAACTTAGTGCGCGGGGCGCGTATTATAGTGTGCGCGACGCGCACACCCCCTGAATCAGCATACTTATTATTTTTGTAATTTAAAAGAAGGGTAGTTTGGTCTTTTCACTTGAGGGCCGGTTTATGAGCCACAAAACTGACCCAATGCTTATCTTATCCTCATTTTCACCTCTTCCACCCATTTCCATCTAGAGAGAGAGATAGAGTAAGAGCTTAGAGAGAGAAAGCTCGATTTGAGGAAGAAGAAGAGTGAATCGGGTCAAGTCGCGAGAGTTAACGTTGTTCTCCTCGTTCTTAGCTACATGTTAATACTAGCGGTAAGCTCTAACTCCGAATTTCGTTTTTGTGTTCATGTTTATATTTAGGGCTTTTGATTGTATGATCTTGAGCAAAACCCCACTAGTTGTTAAATTGAAGGTTTGAGCTAGTAAATGGTGAGGAAGACCATTTTGGTGGGTTTAGGGTTGGATGATGAAATTAGTGAGTTCATAATCATGTTTAGGAGTTTAAAACACCATTTAACTTGTGTTGAATGTGATTTGAAGTGTAAGTTCACAAATTTAGTGTTTTGACTAGTTTTTAGGTCAAAATGGGTTTTTGTGTAAATGTTGATTTAAAATGCGTTCAAAGACTAAGAAAGGTGTAAATAGGTATTTCGGGAAGGCGGAAAGTGGTCTCGTTAGTTTTGAACTTTCGAGTATCGCTAAAAGTGCAAAAAGTCATAGATTGCACTTTATGTCAATTTGGGCGGGTCGTGAGTCCAAATGGGGGATCGGTTGATCAAACCTTGCGTAAGATGTATTAGTGAAACATAATCACTATTCGATTGTGATTATGAGTGGTTCGGGCGAGATTTGACTTAGTCAAAGTTGGTCAAGTGTAATTAGTCGAAATTACACTTGTGATGTTTTAAGTCGAATAAGCTTAAGTTGTAGCTTATTTGCATGTATGATTTACGTAGGTGATATACGTGAAGTTGGTGGAAGAAGTTCAAGTTTGCGAGTTACGCTTCTTCAAGTAATCGAGGTGAGTGGAATATTTATACATGTATGTATGTAGTTTATTTACTCGTACGCGATGTGGGTCTTCGGTGCCACATCGTGAGTATTGGCGTTATGTCACTAGACGGTGACTTATTGATGTTATGGGTGATGAGAACTACGGGTCGGTAGTGTCTTGATAGGTGGCTCACAAGTCGGTGACCCCTTATGTTGGAATAGGTGCCTCACAATTCGGTGACACCTCATGGTGGTTCACAAGTCGGTGACCCCTTTTGTAGTGGCGGGTGATTCACAAGTCGGTGACACCCTAAAGTGCTTCACAAGTCGGTGACACTTAGTGGTGCTTCACAAGTCGGTGACGCCGCATGGCGTTCACAAGTCGGTGACCCATATGTATTGGTGGGTAATTCACAAGTCGGTGACACGCTTTGGTGATTTACAAGTCGGTGACACCTTATGATGATTCACAAGTCAGTGACATCATACGAGTGAGACTCGACGTTATTGGTCATTTACAAGTCGGTAGTGCCATAGCGGAGAATGGTTGGTACGTTTATGCATTGTTATGATTTAGTATATTATTGTGGCGGTTTATATACCAATGTTGCTGATAGTTGTATGTGGTATTGCTAGATTGCTTGTACGTTCTTATAAGGGTTATGTGTTAGGTATGCGTGTAGGTAACCTATATATGTATGTGTATAAATGTTTTACTCGCTAAGCAATTAGCTTACACTCTCGTTGTTTATATTTTTATAGGTTGTAAGTGGCGGCTTGGGTTTGCTTGGGGACTAGAGCTTTACGGATTGCTTTATACTTTTGATTAGGATTGGGTAGCGTTCCCAATCACCATGCTCGGTTTTGGTTGTAAAGTGAACTAGTCGGGTCATGAACTATATTTTGGATACGTCAAATGGGTCCCGGGTTGTATTCCCGTTTTGTAAACTTAGTTTATATATTGTATGTTTTAAAGATGGTTAAACTTAACAGTGTAATGATGATGTTTTCAGAAACGTAAATGGACTAGTGTTGCATATATTATTATGATAATAAGGAAAAAAAATTATGGGTCGGAAATACGACGGGTTGGGTCGTTACAACTACCAGTCTTCATCGAAACACAAGCTCGACAAAAACCCACCACGAATACAAAACCAATCGATGACCACGAATACATAACTCGAAACACCACGAATACATAACCACGAATACATAGCTCGAAACCATCGAAACACCACGAATACATAACTCGACAGTCACCACGAATCAACAATCTGAAGTCAAGAGCGGAAGGCGACGGAGGAAGAGAATCAACACGAGTTAACAACCAAAACCACTAACCCACGAATCGACACCCACAAACATAAACCTGCCGGCGACGGAGAAAACCTGCCACCGGCCACCACAATCTTCCGGCGAATCATAAAAATCCATCCATTCGCAAAACCAGTGGATCCAACGCCAGAAAAAAAGATCCGACGAAACCGCCTGGACAACGCACCAATGCAACCTTATTTGTTGAACTAATTCGCGACCTAACCGCCTGATACACGCGAATTGAAAACAACAGCGAAACTGACGAATTGAATACAGAGCTAACCTAACACGAATAATACAAATCGAATAAAAATAAGGATAATCGAGAATACAAAAGAAAGGGAAAAGGGTGAGGAGAGAGAGGTCCTCTGGACCGCCGGCTAAAACCGACAGCCGGAGGAGGAGAGAAAGGGATGGCGGTGACTGAGTTTAGTTAGAGTTTTTACTTTTCTTGAGAGAGAGGTGAAGCTAACTTTCTTGAGAGAGGGAGAGGTTAGTAAGTATATTGGGGAGGTTATATCTATTGATATATTAGCCAATAATCATATTAATTTGAATCTAGTGGCTGTTATATAAGAATTCTTTTTGATTCAAGTGACACTTTTCTTCCATACAGTATTTTGGATAAAATGTTTATCAAATATTGCTTTTTTTATAATATATATAGAGATAGAGATAGAGATAGATAAGAGAAATATAGAGATAGAGAAGATAGAGATAAGAGGAAGGGGATAATGTAAAATTTATTTTAAAAATTTAAATCTTGATGATATAATAAAAACTAGTTAAATGACCCGTGAAATCACGAGTTTGTTCAAGACTTCAAGAGAATCATATATATACAAATGATATAATCGTGTAATAAATCTTTGAATTTGCCTTTCAAAAAAGATAAATCTATGAGTTTGACTTTAAAAAAACAAAGTAGAACTAATAAATTTCTCAAGTTTTTAACTTTATCGTCATTACACACCTCATTACCATGAGTGATGTAATTGTTTGGAATGGCGATGGCTGTAAATATTAGGAACTCACATTTGTTTGATCAATTCTTCACAAACTTAGAACTTCAATCCTTAAGAAAATTGCTCGAACACTTGAGCAGCAACGATTTCTGTAACAGTTGTGCATTCCCTTTCTTATTCCCACCACTTCCTGTATTATTTTCAGCAGTATCCAAAGCACCAAACAATCCTATACAACTGTAGACGATAACAATTATAAAACAGAATAAAATTATGCACAACGTACGCAAGGATATGCACCTTTGGCTTATCGATTGTAGTGTATTTGTTGCATGACAACTTCACAAACTTAAAACTTCAATCCTTAAGAAAAGTTGCTCGAAAACTTGGGTAGCAACAATTTTCAGTAAAAGTTACCTTCCTCAAATCCATTCCATCAACCTATCAACCTAATATATAAAAAAGAACAGCTTGAAATAACCACAAAATATAACTTCGACTTTTAGCAAACACATGTACGCATTAAACATAAGAACCCTTTAAACAACCAATTATATACCAATAAATTATAGCAATGAATTCTATTGGATTACAATCATAGTTGCAGATATGGCGCCAAAATAAAAGAAAAAGATAAGATTTTTGTAACAATGATGGAACAGTTAAAAGTAACGACAAAATAAAATCAAATACTATATAAAAATGTAGCAAGTAGATGATTAATATGCTATCATGTTCATCATCAATTACTGTAGACAATTTTTGTATGAACATGAGGAAGCCTTAGCAAACACCAGATCGGATTTTTTCAATATTTATTTTAGTGAGCACACTAATATGATATCATGTTCATCATCAATTATTGTAGAAAATTTCTGTAAATCCCTTTTTGATAGATCCATCTCATAATCATAGATCAATCTCATAAAAAGAAAAGAAAAACGGGTTTTTTGTGGTAGCAAATGAGACTATAATTTAGCCCATAACCACACTTAACGCGTTGAGCTAATTTGTTTGTCATTCTGTTTCTTATAACACCTACAACACCCTTTAGTTTCAATATATATCATGTCATACTTAATACAACCACATTTAAAGGGCACTGTTACAATAAAGCTTCTAATTTTAGTTTAATAAGTTTTAGAAGAGTTCCATAACCATAGCAGCTAATATTATTCAAAGTCAATGACATATGAGTGTGATGCATTTTGGGTGTACATTTATTAATATTAATTCAAGTGCTACAAAAGGGGTGTTAAGAATAAAGGTGATAATTAACATACCTGGTGAAAAGCATGAATTCTCATAACTTTTGTAGCACTTCTTTGTAAAGTACATTCGTTGTAGTGCTGCCAACATTCATATTGTTATCATAGATAAGTACCTTTAATCCCTTCTTGCTCCTTATTCTCGAAATAGAAACGTATAACTGATCATAAGTGAAAACCGCTCGTGATAAAAAAAAACGGACATAAGATAGTGACTAACATTGACTTTTGTGAATCGTCATTTAAAAACACATCGATACTGGAAATAGCGTTCCCATTATTACTTTTAAGTATTATGTATTTGTAATATGTCTATAAGTATATATAGTCCATCTTGATACTATCACAAATTAAAAAAGTTAAATTACAAAACATACTCTGTACTATTACTTTCTACAACGGAATCACATGATTATATTTTTTATAATTCAAATCATAAATATGTTATTCATGGCATGCTATATCTTTTCACATAGGATGGGGGAATTTGATTCTTTAACAATCAACAATTCCAAGATTACAAAACCATGAGTTACATTAGTAGACACACCATATTTGCTATCTTTACTTATTTACAAATCACCTAAAATATCCCAAATCAACACCAGCCCTCAATAGCCATTTTATCTGCTTCTCATACTACTGTTTTTGTTATCAAGACCTATATTGACACCCATGTAGCCCCATGTTACCTCATTTAAACCTTAGATTTATCTACCAGTAACAAACACATTCAACCCTATTGTTATCAGGTCCATAGTTTATTGACCCATGAAAAAGATCAAATCTCCACCATTCGTGCCTTAAATTTTCTCAATTTTATGAAAGCAAATAGTTAACACCTTCACAAAGTCAAAACTCCTTTTTTACATACCACGTCTAATACAACTCTTCAAATCAGTAAATTGATATGCTTTATATCTTGAATACATACAAATTCATTATTAAATATTACCAATATGTTACCTCTCATACTTACCTAAAATGTTGCTCAAATTATAATATTATTGATTACTGATTATTAAGCCCAATGTCGTATTTGACCTTAAAAAGTCAACGAACATCAAACAAAAACAATGTTGAGTATTAGGTTAAAGTTTAAAAGCATAAACGAAAATACTTACATTTCTGATAAGATGTATCACAGACATTCGCATAAAAAGAGTACTTTAGTAACCTTTGTTCAACTAAGATAATTTTTTCTCTCAAAACATACACTGTTGCCCTGAATTGCAAATTCACAAATATAGATAATTATAGGAAGTAAAAACGTCGAAACTATGAATCAAGGTAAGAAGTTCGAGTGTTACCTCTTCAAACTGCACATTTGAATAAAGATTATTTAAAAATACTCTATGATGGAGGATGAATATGTGCACCACACTCAAGAGCTTTACCACCAGTAGACGACTTAGGAATATTTAAATTCACATTTGAGTTACCAACCACTTTCTCGATTACGAAACAAAGGAAACAAATATATACACATCAGACTGAAATTAAAAAAGCCCCAATATTTATGAAAAGTAATCAAACCCTATTTTTTTTATTACCTTTCATTGGGATGGAATGAATTGAGAGGTGGTGTCGTCACCTTTCACATCGTCGTCGTTAACTCAGAATGCGGGTACAGGAAACTGAATTAGAACACTATGATAATTTAATGCATCGACCTTGCAAAGGTAGTTAAATAGTCAGAAAATGGAAATAATCCCTAATTCATAATCAAAATTTAGCATATCATAATCAAAAAGCAATCTTCAAATCACGAATCAAAACAGAAACTCACAGAATGATGGGATGTAAAAACCCCCTAAAACTGAATAAGAAGAATGTTTAAAACGGTGGAGATAGAGAAAGATGAACATGAAGTAAATATAGATCGGTATTTAGATTTCGAATTCAAAACACTTGGATCAATTTAAATATTCTTAGAATTGGCAGAATTGAAAATCGTTGAATGCAGCTGAATGCGTATCTGTGTTCTAGGGTTTATTTTGATGTGGAGAAAAATAAGTGTATGCGATAAAAAGTATTTTATTTTTTTTTTACTTATCTTATTGATACGGAGTATTAATTAATGATTAATTGATTAATGTATTTTTTTTAAAAAAGTAAATTTTTTTATGACATCAGCAAGAGTAGCTCAAAAATTTTCTTTTTATTAAAGAATTATTTTTATGTTTGAAAATTGTCTATTTATTACATCATCATTTTAGAATTTTAATAGAAACTATAGATAGATAGATAGATAGATAGATAGATAGATAATATAATAATAAAATTCTAAAATCTAAAATACTACTGTAAAAACTTAGTAATACGGAGTATTATTTTTTCTTTATTATTATTAGCGCGTAGTTTGACTGCGTTTGACTAACGCAATGTCTAAACCGACCGTTAATTTACAGAAACTTACATATACACACACAATCCTTGAACATATTAATCCCCTTCGAATCGAAACAGAAAGGAGAAAAAAGCCCCTTCATCATTTTTTTATTTATATAAACCCTAATCCCAACTGAGCTGTTTCTCCAATGGCATACATAGGCGTCTTCCAAAATTATGAGTAAAGGTTTTTTCTTTCCCTCTTTTATAAAAAAAGAAAACAATATTTCTTGATTTTAGGTTTCTTTTTGCAACGATTCTGGGTTTTTTTGGGTGGGAATTTGGGGTTTTTTGGAATCTAGGGTTTTGCTTTGATTTTAGGTTTTTTGTACAACTCACTGACTAAAATTACGAATCTTGAAACTGCTCTTACTGCTGCTGATGAGAGAAGTTCATCTTTTTAGCAAAATCTTGAAGAGAATAAAATCTGCTGCTGATGAGAAACAGAAAAGGAAATAAAAAAGCATCATTATTTTTATATAAACCCTAACAGAACCGTTTCTCCAATGGCATACATAGGTGTCTTCCAAGATTATTGACAAAAAAGGTTTTTTCTTTCCTTCTTTTATCTTTTAGTATATAAAAAAGGTTAGGTTATTGAAACTGAAAATGTTGTTATTTCTTGATATTGGGTTCTATTTTGTAATGCGTTTGTATTCTACATTAATGATTCTGGTTCTTTTTGTGGACTTATGTTATTTTTATATTTGAATTTTTTGGGTTTTGTTTTGATTTTAGTTTTATTCCGACTCATTGACTAAAGTTACGAGTCTTGAAACTTATCTTACTGTCGTGAATGAGAAGTTCGTCTTTATGCAAAAGCTTGATGACCAAATCTGTTGACTCTGATTTCAAGAAAAGGTCCCTAAACATTAAATATGTATTGTTATTTTCTCTTCATTTATTTATGTGGTTGATGAAAACTTGGCTTCCTGTTATCGATTTCAATAGGCACATCATGTTAATGTGGCAAGTCAACTCGAATCGATGGAAAATTTGCTGGAGTCCAAATGCAGTGTAAGCTGTTTTCCTTCATATCATTTGAATTTTTTTTTTTTTTTTTTTTTTTTTTTTTTTTTTTTTTTTTTTTTTATGTTATACAGATACAGATGATAACTATATGGTCTTTTAATATGTTTTCGGATATCATTGCATCATTTTGCTGACTGATTTAAGTTTGTAAGCTTGTTTCAGCGTTGTCTGGTCCCGACACTGCATTTTAATCGATTATGGCTTGCTGGTATTCTTTTATCTTTTTTCTATGAATTATGAATGGTTACTGGTTTTGTTATTTGCATTTCAACCTTCTGTCATTACCACATGTTCTTAGTTATTTACTGATAGGTCTAAGAAAGATTGGCAGATTGTGCATATTGAGAGTGTTTTGTTTGTAAGCTTGTTTGGCCCTGCACTGCATTCTGATTATAATTAATTACTGCTTTGTTGGTTTTTATATCCTTTTTTATGTATGTTTTCTGGAGTAATGTTTCTATGACCTGGACGTTTTAACGGAGACATTGCACCATATGTTTTCTGTCATAGGGTATCTATGAACTGCTGCTCATTAACTCCTTGATATGCTGCAATTGAATATTGTTGGAAAATAAACTTGATTTTGGGCTATTTGTTTTGGATTTGGGCTTGCAAGTATACAAATATTTTGGATCAAGATTATAGCCCATTATGTAGAAACTTCTTGTAATATGTAGTAGTGAAAGTGTGTAGAATGTGTGTAGAATAATCTTGTAAAATATCTAGGTCTAGAAATACTAGGAAATATCTAGATAGTAGTAGATGATGGAGTGATCTAGACTACTCCATTGAGTAGTATAAATAGAGGGCTTCACCCCTCATTTGTAATCAAGCAAAGCAAGCAATAAGCAATAAAAGAAAAGCTTTCAAGATCAATCTAACTTCTAAAAATCATCAATCCACTCTTCCACAAATAATATACATAACCTCCTATTTCCAACAAATTGGTATCAGAGCCAGGTTCGACAAGATGATGGCCAACAATGTCATCACATTTCCTCGCCTCACAAAGGATAATTATGATCGATGGAGCATCCAAATGAAGACCTTCCTAGGTGGACAAGACTTATGGGAGATTGTGGAGGAAGGCTATGAGGAACCTGCAGAAAAAGGTCCTCTCGGCAAGGAGAAAAAATTAATGAAGACGAACGATCAAAAGGCTCTTTCCATCATCCAACAAAGTGTAGATGATGGAGCTTTTGAGAAAATTGCAAGTGCAACCACCGCCAAGAAAGCATGGGAGATCTTGGAGAATTCTTATAAGGGAGTTGATAAGGTGAAAAAGGTTCGACTACAAACACTACGAGGTGAGTTCGAATCCTTAAATAAGAAAGACTCAGAATCAATTTCTGATTATTTTACAAGAGTCTTGGCGGTTGTCAATCAATTAAAGAGGAATGGTGAAACTCTAAGTGATGTAAGAGTCATTGAGAAGATTCTTAGATCATTAGATTCAAAATTCGACTATATAGTCGTAGCCATTGGAGAATCTAAAGATCTAGAATCAATGACTATCGATGAACTCATGGGTTCACTACAAGCCCATGAAGAGAGGTTCAATAAGAAAAATAAGGAGCCTTTGGAGCAAGCTTTACAAGCAAAACTCTCTTTCAAAGAAGAGAACAGTGAAAAGACTCATCAAACGAGTCAACGAGGTCGTGGTCAAGTACGTGGCCGAGGACGAGGACAAGGATATATCAAACGTGGAGGTTATAGTTCTTACAGAAATGAAGAAAGAAGTCAAGATTTTCACCCGACAAGAGGTCGCGGGAGAGGCTACACAAGTAGAAGGCCAAGGTATGACAATTCTCAAACCAAATGCTATAATTGTCATAAATTTGGCCACTATGCCTCGGAATGCGAGAAGTCAAACAATTACGTGCAAGAAAGAGCAAATTTAGTGCAAGAAGATACCGAAGCCGTGAAAAACACTTTGTTACTAGCATGCAAAGGTGAAGATAACGGAGAATCAAATTTGTGGTATCTCGACACGGGTGCAAGCAACCATATGTGCGGTGACAAAAACATGTTTGTGGAGTTAGACGAGGTAATTAGTGGAAATATCACCTTCGGAGATTCCTCTAAAGTCCCGGTTAAAGGCAAAGGTAAGATTCTCATCCGCTTGAAAAATGGAAGGCATCAATTTATCACTAACGTGTATTATGTGCCCAATATGAAGACGAATATACTGAGTATTGGACAACTCTTGGAGAAAGGCTATGATATTCACATGATAAATCGTACCCTTTCTTTAAGAGACAAAAAAGGAGGTTTGATTGCTAAGGTGCCAATGTCAACGAATAGGATGTTCATGCTAAATATTCAACATGACATTCCAAGATGTTTAAAAGCATGTTTCAAAGATAATTCTTGGCTTTGGCACATGAGATACGGGCACTTAAATTTTGGAGGCTTAAAATTATTATCAAGTAAAGGAATGGTGAAGGGTTTGCCTCCAATTAATCATCCGGATCAAATATGTGAGGGATGCCTTCTAGGAAAGCACTTTCGAAACAGTTTTCCAACAGAAGCTTCTAGTAGAGCGAAGAAACCTCTAGAACTTATTCACACGGATGTGTGTGGACCCATCAGCCCACCGTCTTTTGGTAAAAATAGATATTTTCTTCTATTCATTGATGATTTTAGTCGAAAGACATGGGTCTATTTTCTAAAAGAGAAGTCGGAAGCTTTTGGAATGTTCAAGAAGTTTAAAGCATTTGTGGAGAATCAAAGTGGTCTCACCATAAAGGCGTTGAGATCCGATCGTGGAGGAGAGTTCACATCCAAGGAATTCAAGGAATTTTGCGACAACAATGGGTTACGACGTCCTCTAACCCTTCCGTATTCACCTCAGCAAAATGGTGTTGCGGAAAGAAAAAATAGGACCATTCTTGATATGGCTCGGAGTATGTTAAAGAGCAAAAGGATGCCTAAGGAGTTTTGGGCTGAGGCAGTGGACTGTGCGATCTATCTAGCAAATCGTTCGCCCACTAGAAGCGTCAAGAACAAAACGCCCATTGAAGCTTGGAGTGGAAGGAAGCCCGGCATCTCACACCTTCGAGTGTTCGGAAGTGTGGCATATGCTCATGTGCCAGATCTGAAGAGGACGAAGCTCGATGATAAAAGCGAGAAACTCATATTCGTGGGCTATGACTCAAGTTCGAAGGGTTACAAGTTATACAATCCCAAGACCGGTAAAGTAATCTCAAGTCGAGATGTGGTGTTCGATGAAGAAGAAACATGGGATTGGAATGTTCCCGAAGAGGAGAACTACGACTTTCTCCCTTATCCATTCGAGAGTACTGCAAGGAACGAAGAATATCTAGAAGTTCAAGAACCTTCTAGTACACCATCTCCGCACTCTCCACGTACTCCAACCACTACACCTAATGAAGTGACACCAACATCAGGAGGAGAATCAAGTAGGCTACAACATCACACAAGGAGCATTGAGGAGTTGTACGAGGTAACTCAACCTATGGAGGATCTAACATTGTTCAGCCTTCTTGCCGATTGTGAGCCAATAAGTTACGAAGATGCAGCAAAAAGCCAAAAGTGGAAACGTTCCATGGACGAGGAGATTCAAGCAATCGAGAAGAATGATACGTGGGATCTTGCTACACTTCCAAAAGGGCATAAGGCTATTGGTGTAAAGTGGGTGTACAAGGCCAAGAAGAATTCCAAAGGTGAAGTTGAAAGATACAAGGCAAGGTTGGTGGCGAAGGGATATAGTCAACGAGCTGGCATAGACTATGAAGAAGTATTTGCTCCCGTCGCTCGTCTAGAAACTATAAGATTAATAATCTCACTTGCGGCTCAGCATAATTGGAAGATTTATCAAATGGATGTCAAATCCGCGTTCCTTAATGGCCACTTAGAAGAAGAAGTCTATATAGAACAACCTTTGGGATACATCGTGAAAGGCCAAGAGAATAAGGTGCTGAAATTGAAAAGGGCCTTATATGGGTTGAAGCAAGCGCCTCGAGCATGGAATAGCAGGATAGACAAGTATTTCCAACAGAATGGCTTTACAAAATGCCCACATGAGCATGCTCTCTATACCAAAGTAAGCAAGGAAGGAGATGTTATGATTGTGTGCCTATATGTGGATGACTTAATATTCACTGGCAGTAATCCCAAAATGTTTGATGAGTTCAAGAAAGCAATGGTTCGGGAGTTCGAGATGACCGACATTGGACTTATGGCTTACTATCTTGGGATTGAGGTAAAACAAAAGAAAGAAGGAATATTCATATCCCAAGAAGGTTATGCGAATGAGGTGCTCAAGAAGTTTAAGATGAATGACTGCAAGTCAATGAACACACCGGTGGATTGCAATCTCAAATTGTCAAAAGATGATGAAGGACACTTGGTGGACCCAACACAATACAAGAGTTTGGTTGGAAGTCTGAGGTACCTAACCTGCACGAGACCAGATATTCTCTACGGAGTTGGACTAGTAAGTCGATATATGGAAGCACCTACAATAAATCACTTGAAGGCGGCCAAGAGGATACTTCGCTACATCAAAGGTACGATTGACTATGGCCTGTTTTATTCGCCTTCTGAGCACTTCAAGCTAGTTGGATACAGTGATAGTGATTGGGCTGGAGACATAGATGATCGTAAGAGTACGAGTGGTTTCGTGTTCTATATGGGAGATACGGCGTTCACATGGAGCTCGAAGAAGCAACCCATTGTGACTCTGTCAACGTGTGAAGCCGAGTTTGTAGCAGCAACATCGTGCACCTGTCATGCAATATGGCTCAGGAAGTTACTAAATGAGCTTAAGTTTTTTCAAAAGGAATCCACAGAGATATATGTGGATAACAAGTCTGCGATTGCTCTAGCGAAGAATCCAGTCTTCCATGATAGAAGCAAGCACATTGATACGAAATACCATTACATCAGGGAGTGTGTTACAAATAAAGAGGTGCAGATAAAGTACGCGAAGTCACTTGACCAAGTTGCAGATATTTTCACAAAGCCTCTAAAACACGAGACGTTTCAGAGATTACGGAATATGCTCGGAGTAACGAAATCAAGTTTAAGGGGGGCTGTTGGAAAATAAACTTGATTTTGGGCTATTTGTTTTGGATTTGGGCTTGCAAGTATACAAATATTTTGGATCAAGATTATAGCCCATTATGTAGAAACTTCTTGTAATATGTAGTAGTGAAAGTGTGTAGAATGTGTGTAGAATAATCTTGTAAAATATCTAGGTCTAGAAATACTAGGAAATATCTAGATAGTAGTAGATGATGGAGTGATCTAGACTACTCCATTGAGTAGTATAAATAGAGGGCTTCACCCCTCATTTGTAATCAAGCAAAGCAAGCAATAAGCAATAAAAGAAAAGCTTTCAAGATCAATCTAACTTCTAAAAATCATCAATCCACTCTTCCACAAATAATATACATAACCTCCTATTTCCAACAAATATTCTGATTAATCGTTGTTTTGCTAGTTGTTCTATCTTTTTTGTGTTTGTTGTTTGGTGTAATGTATATGCTGGTAATTGTGTCTTTTAGGCTAAATAAATTAATATATAGATATGTTAAAACGGACTTAGGCTTACTTAGTTACTTGCATCAGTTTGTTTGTTCCTGATAATACATTGATGTCTTGCTGGCTTTTATGTTTTTTTTTAGTGTTTACTGTTTCTAAGCTTTAATTATTATTATATGCTGCCTGCTTTTTCTTTCCATTAATGTGTGTTTTATGGGGTAATGTATATGCACGTTTGACGGAGACATTGACCTGTATGTTTGCTGTCAAAAGGTATATATTGCACAGCTGCTCTAAATTCCCTTGTTAGTTATTTTTAGTTCATAGAAATATCTACGTTGGTTTCGATTAGATTATACATGGTGATAAAGCTAAAATTAACTTTTGTTCCTACTTAACTACATACCATTAGAAAAAAGTCTACATGACAAATGAAAGCTGGCTAATATATCCATATCTTTAATCTGTTTATGATTCATTTTTTACAGAAATTTATATTTCTATTGTTGGAGAAGACAAAACAATCTATACCAGAAACCGAACCAGAAAGTGTTGGTGAAGAAGATCGTGTTGAGAAAGAACACCTGTTTTGCACGATTCCTTGGAGAGGATCAAATCTGTTGATTTTGATTTGATCTTAACAGTCAATAAAATTACAAGAGGTAGTCCGTTTAACTATGTTAGTTATCATTCTTTTTATTAATATTTTTGACTTAAACTAATTGGCTTCTTTTCATCTAATTTAACAGGTACTCAATAGATGATTGTTAAGCTGCAAATTAATTAATGCCATAGAGTGGTAACACAACTTGAAATTGCAACGTCGATGGAAACTTGGCTTGTTGTCATCTAATTTTTCAAATGACATCTGCTATGCTACGGAAACTATGAGTATTGACCCTTAAACGATATTTCTTTATTGTTAACTTTTTTTTTATTATTGATGTGGTTGGTATTATAACTTGGATTCTTGTTATCTACAATAGTTACTTGATGCTAGTGTGATAAAATAATCAAGATTGCAGCATTGATAGTTGATATGCAGGAGTCCAAAGATTGATCATGTAAGCTGCTTTTCTTCACATTTTTTATGATTTTAAGGAAAGTTATCTTTGTTTGTACTACTTGTGATAACCCTAAGATTCATATATAAAATTCAGTGAAATATAGTTTATTTTACTTTACGAGTCAAAACTCTGATTCACTCTTTGATTGGACTTAAAGGTGGCAAATGTCAAACCCTTTTTTTTTTAAAGTGGATTAACATGAACATTGTATTTTGCTGGTTTTTATATCCTTCTTTAATTGGTTTTTATCTCGTGTAATGTATATGCACGTTTGATATGCGTTTGAGATCATCATCACATTTGTTGAGTGTTCTTTTTTTTTTGTTTTGTTTTGTTTTAAGCATATTTTAGTTGTAAGCATATTTGAATTTCATTTAGTGAGATTTTGCATGGTGAACCAGCTGTAAAGATGAACTTATACTTGAGGAGGCTGTAAGCTTCTTCTTGTTTTAGAGGATAATGTGAAACCTTGTATTTTGCATAACATGCTGACAATATTCATTATACTGCAGGATAATGATTGGTTCCCGTGACAAACATTCTAGCCTGCACTTAAGTTTCCATTGTGCACCTGGCTAAATGTCAGGTAATTTTTACAATATACTGTTCTTGAAACAGGCAAGTGTTATGAATATGTAAATTTTGTTTATAGGCTTAGAAGTACTTGATTCCAACCACTGAAATACAATAAAAGACAATCCCTGGAAGGGCTATAATCTACTTTTTGGAAAAATCCTCCCACATCTTCGTATGTAGTTTTCAAATAAAAATCACAAGCACCAAGGGATCATTCTAGAGGTGGGCATTGTTGGAAACTAAACTTGATTTTGGGCTATGGGTTTTGTATTTGGGCTTGCAAGTATTCAAGTGTTTTGGATCAAGATTGTAGTCCATTATGTAGAAACTTCTTGTACTATGTATACTCTAAATGTGTAGAACAATCTTGTAAAATATCTAAGATAATACTTAGGAAATATCTAGATAATACTTAGAAAATATCTAGATATTAGTAGATGATAAAGAGTTCTAGACTACTCCATTGTGTAGTATAAATAGAGGGTTTCACCTCTCATTTGTAATCAAGCGATTAAGCAATAAAAGAAAAGCTTTCAATATCAATCAAACTTTTAAATCATCAATTCTCTCTTCCACAAATAATATACATAACCTCCTATTTCTAACAAATTGGTATCAAGAGCTTGGTTCGACAAGATGATGGCCAACAATGTCATCACGTTTCCTCGTCTCACAAAGGATAATTATGATCGATGGAGCATCCAAATGAAGACCTTCCTAGGTGGACAAGACCTACAGCAAGGAGAAAAAGTTATTGAAGACCAATGATCAAAAGGCTCTTTCCATCATCCAACAAAGTGTAGATGATGGAGCTTTTGAGAAAATTGCAAGTGCAACCACCGCCAAGAAAGCATGGGAGATGTTGGAGAATTCTTATAAGGGAGTTGATAAGGTGAAAAAGGTTCGACTACAAACACTACGAGGTGAGTTCGAATCCTTAAATAAGAAAGACTCGTAATCAATTTCTGATTATTTTACAAGAGTCTTGGCGATTGTCAATCAATTAAAGAGGAATGGTGAAACTCTAAGTGATGTAAGAGTCATTGAGAAGATTCTTAGATCATTAGATTCAAAATTCGACTATATAATCGTAGCCATCGAAGAATCTAAAGATCTAGAATCAATGACTATCGATGAACTCATGGGTTCACTACAAGCCCATGAAGAGAGGTTCAATAAGAATAATAAGGAGCCATTGGAGCAAGCTTTACAAGCAAAACTGTCTTTCAAGGAAGAGAGCAGAGAAAAGACTCATCAACCGAGTCAAAGAGGTCGTGGTCAAGTAAGGGACGAGGGCAAGGATATTTCAAACGTGGAGGCTATAGTTCTTACAAAAATGAAAAAAGAAGCCAAGATTTTCACTCGACAAGAGGTCACGGGAGAGGCTACACAAATAGAAGGCCAAGGTATGACAACTCTCAAACTAAATGCTATAATTGTCATAAATTTGGCCACTATGCTTCGGAATGCGAGAAGTCAAACAATTACGTGCAAGCAAGAGTAAATTTTGCACAAGAAGATAATGAAACCGTGGAAAACACTTTGTTACTAGCATGTAAAGGTGAAGATAACGGAGAATCAAATTTGTGGTATCTCGACACAGGTGCAAGCAACCATATGTGCGGTGACAAAAACATGTTTGTGGATGATATTGCTCTAAACATACATATTATTCAACGCAATATCACTTATATTTCATAGGTTTTTATCATCTACAAAGACATTCAATGCGCATTTCACGAGAAAAATGACAAAAGAGTGAAGTTAGAAGAAACGACGATAAAACGATAGTTTTAACTAGATTTATATCAAGAAACGTTTATCCGAATGAAAGTACAAGATGAAAGAAGAAAAGAGTTCAAATGAGAAGTGCCAAATCAGTACACGTCAACACGGGATCAACAAAGAACAACTGAAGAAGAAAAATGAAGAAAACTGTTATTTGATCTTACACGAATCATGTATGTCTACACGAAACGTGTAGATATCTGGTCTTACACGAATCGTGTGAGCATACACGAATCGTGTAATGTTAGGCCACAAGACTTTCCAGAACGTGAAATGGGGCGGCTGGCTTTTTAATTTTAAAACAATTCTTTAACTCAATGGAGATACAGCAGGAATTCAACAAAACATTCACCAACTACTACTTCAATTATAAATATGGAGTACGTTCAGAGTTGGAGAGAGATAGATACACACAAAATTACTATATCAAATTACTATTGTTATTTTTACTTGTACCTATTGTAATTAGTTTCAAGTTTCAATTATTAAGGGAGTATTGTTCGTGATAAAGGGTGTTATTGTACGCGTGAAAGGGGTGTTATTATTGTAATTTTTCTACCGTTTGAAGTTAATGCAAGTGAAGATATTTTAGTAAGTTTACTCTGTTAAAATTAGCGTTGTTATTATGTTTGCATATCTATATTTTTATGTCTACCTTAGTGTAATGAATAGCTAAATTTCCCTAGTGTTTGCTTAAATGTAGAGCCCCTAGTGAAATGGATTGTTACCATTAGTAAAAGTTAAAATGTAACTTTAGTATTTTTAATATTGAGCCTAGTTAAAAGAACCATTTTTATGTAATTAGGTATTTAACCCTTGCCACTTAATTTATTAAATTTAAATAACGAAAGTTGTTTTTATCTACATAAATTGAGCTTCAACATTAAAAATGATCTAGACGAATTTATGGATAAGTTATTGACACCAATTTAGAAATAAACTTCGGTGGTTTGGGTGATATCAATAAGTTATATGAAGGTGAAATTATAAAAAGGGAAACCGTTATAATTTAGGTATTGGCGAAGGTCAAAACTAGGCTAGGTCTCAATTTAAATACTTAGGGAATAGTAGCTTTCTAAAAAGAATCCAATGAAAATTAGATTTTATTTAGTTAAGTTGTAACTTTATATTTTTTCGAGAGAAAAATGTAAAGTTTGATACTAGAACATTTTAAATAGGGCGTAAAACTTAAAACAATCCATGGACCTAGGGGTGACACAATTAAGTAAACACTCTCATTTATCTCATTTATATTTCTTATAAAAGTATTAAGTTTATTATTTACGAAGTATTATTTTAAAATATAAAAAAAAATACATAAAAATAGTTAATTTTCGTAACAGTTATTTGTCACATCTTTTTACTCATACACGAATCGTGTATCATCACACGAATCGTGTAGGCCTTGAATACGGCTACAGTACCCGTAGGTTAAATTTAGGGTTTTTAATTATTTAATATTATATATTTAGGTTTTTAGTTATTTTAATTATTATACTTAGGTTATTTTTTTATATAATTAGTTTTAATTATTATAAAATACTTAAATACATGTTTTAATTCTAAAAATTAGTATTAATTATAAGTTTATAAATTGTAACTAGTTTATAATTAGTAAATTAATTAATTTCCTTTTAATTTGTATTAGTTTAATTAAAAATGTCATTTAGTTAAGTTAAATAAGTTTATATAATAATTACTTAAAACAAAATTCTAAATATATAGTTTTATTGAAAATTACTATTTTACTAATTACCATCTAGTAATATAATTATCGCATCATAATTAGCATAATTTCATTTAGTTTCTTTTTAAGTTAATTATTGTAATCTTGTAATTTTATTTAGTAAATTAGTTAAGTTATTTTCTTTTACTGTTACCATAAATTGCCTAATCCAAAACCCTCTTTAATTAAGTTTGACATCAAAGACTATTAAAAACCATTAAACACTCCATCTCCCTGTGGAACGAATCGGATTTATCAACAAACTAAACTACACGGATAGGACTAGTTGCCTATATATATGTGTGAAATCAACCTAAAATCAATAAAATACCACATATACAATAAATCAATTCGTGTAACAAAACAACTCAAATCCGTTCATAAATAAAGGTCTCGATCGCACACATCAGTGGAGTTAAACGAGGTAATAAGTGGAAATATCACCTTCGGAGATTCCTCTAAAGTCCCGGTTAAAGGTAAAGGTAAGATCCCCATCCGCTTGAAGAATGGTAGGCATCAATTTATCTCTAACGTGTATTATGTGCCTAATATGAAAAGACAAATATACTGAGTATTGGACAACTCTTAGAGAAAGGCTATGATATTCACATGATAAATCGTAGTCTTTATCTGAGAGATCAAAAAGGAGGTTTGATTGCTAAGGTGCCAATGTCAACGAATAGGATGTTCTTGCTAAATATTCAACATGACATTCCAAGATGTTTAAAAGCATGTTTCAAAGATAATTCTTGGCTTTGGCACATGAGATACGGGCACTTAAATTTTGGAGGCTTAAAGTTATTATCAAGTAAGAGAATGGTGAAGGGTTTGCCTCCAATTAATCATCCGGATCAAATATGTGAGGGATGCCTTCTAGGAAAGCACTTTCGAAACAGTTTTCCAACAGAAGCTTCTAGTAGAGCGAAGAAACCTCTAGAACTTATTCACACGGATGTGTGTGGACCCATAAGCCCACCGTCTTTTGGTAAAAATAGATATTTTCTTCTATTCATTGATGATTTTAGTCGAAAGACATGGGTCTATTTTCTAAAAGAGAAGTCGGAAGCTTTTGGAATGTTTAAGAAGTTTAAAGCATTTGTGGAGAATCAAAGTGGTCTCACCATAAAGGCGATGAGATCCGATCGTGGAGGAGAGTTCACATCTAAGGAATTCAAGGAATTTTGCGACAACAATGGCTTACGACGTCCTCTAACTCTTCCGTATTCACCTCAAAATGGTGTTGCGGAAAGAAAAAATAGGACCATTCTTGATATGGCACGGAGTATGTTAAAGAGCAAAAGGATGCCTAAGGAGTTTTGGGCTGAGGCAGTGGACTGTGCGATCTATCTAAAAAATCGCTCGCCTACTAGAAGCGTCAAGAACAAAATGCCCATTGAAGCTTGGAGTGGAAGGAAGCCTGGAATCTCACACCTACGAGTGTTTGGAAGTGTGGCATATGCTCATGTGCCAAATCAGAAGAGGATGAAGCTTGATGATAAAAGCGAGAAGCTCATATTCGTGGGCTATGACTCAAGTTCGAAGGGTTACAAGCTATACAATCCCAAGAATGGTAAAGTAATCTCAAGTCGAGACGTGGTGTTCGATGGAGAAGCAACATGGGATTGGAATGTTCCCGAAGAGGAGAACTACGATTTTCTCCATATCCGTTCGAGAGTACTATAAGGAATGAAGAATATCTAGAGGTTCAAGAACCTTCTAGTACACCATCTCCACACTCGCCACATACTCCAACCACACCATATGAAGAGACACCAACATCAGGAGGAGAATCAAGTAGGCTACAACATCACACAAGGAGCATTGAGGAGTTGTACGAGGTAACTCAACCTATGGAGGATCTAACATTGTTCTGCCTTATTGCCGATTGTGAGCCAATAAGCTATGAAGACGCAGCAAAAAGCGAGAAGTGGAAACGTGCCATAGACGAGGAGATTCAAGCAATCAAGAGGAATGATACGTGGGAACTTGCTACTCTACCAAAGGGGCATAAGGCTATTGGTGTAAAGTGGGTGTACAAGGCAAAGAAAAATTCCAAAGGAGAAGTTGAAAGATACAAGGCAAGGTTGGTGGCGAAGGGATATAGTCAACGAGCCGGCATAGACTATGACGAGGTATTTGCTCCCGTCGCTCGTCTAGAAACTATAAGATTGATAATCTCACTTGCGGCTCAACATAATTGGAAGATTTATCAAATGGATGTCAAATCCGCGTTCGTTAATGGCCACTTAGAAGAAGAAGTCTATATAGAACAACCCTTGGGATACATCATGAAAGGCCAAGAGAATAATGTGCTAAAATTGAAAAAGGCCTTATACGGGTTGAAGCAAGCTCCTCGGGCATGGAATAGCAGGATAGACAAGTATTTCCTTCAGAATGACTTTACGAAATGCCCCCATGAGCATGCCCTCTACACCAAAGTTAGCAATGATGGAGATGTTATGATTGTGTGCCTATACGTGGATGACTTGATATTCACTGGCAGTAATCCCAAAATGTTTGAGGAGTTCAAGAAAGCAATGGTTCGGGAGTTCGAGATGACCGACATTGGACTTATGGCTTACTATCTTGGGATCGAGGTAAAACAAAAGAAAGAAGGAATATTCATATCCCAAGAAGGTTATGCGAAGGAGGTGCTGAAAAAGTTTAAGATGAATGACTGCAAGTCAATGAACACACCGGTGGATTGTAATCTCAAATTGTCAAAAGATGATGAAGGGTACTTGTTTGACCCAACACAATACAAGGGTTTAGTTGGAAGTCTCAGGTACCTAACCTGCACAAGGCCAGATATTCTCTACGGAGTTGGACTAGTAAGTCGATATATGGAAGCACCTACAATAAACCACTTGAAGGCAGCCAAGAGGATACTTCGCTACATCAAAGGTACGATTGACTATGGTCTGTTTTATTCACCTTCTAATCACTTCAAGCTAGTTGGATACAGTGATAGTGATTGGGCTGGAGACATAGATGATCGTAAGAGTACAAGTGGTTTCGTGTTCTATATGGGAGACACGGCATTCACATGGAGCTCGAAGAAGCAACCCATTGTGACTCTGTCAATGTGTGAAGCCGAGTTTGTTGCACCAACATCGTGCACCTGTCATGCAATATGGCTCAGGAAGTTACTAAATGAGCTTAAGTTTTTTCAAAAGGAAGCTATAGAGATATACGTGGATAACAAGTCTGCGATTGCTCTAGCAAAGAATCCAGTATTCCATGATCGAAGCAAGCACATCGATACGAAATACCATTACATAAGGGAGTGTGTTACAAATAAAGAGGTGCAGATAAAGTACGCGAAGTCATTTGACTAAGCACATCGATACGAAATACCATTACATAAGGGAGTGTGTTACAAATAAAGAGGTGCAGATAAAGTACGCGAAGTCATTTGACCAAGTTGCTGATATTTTCACAAAGCCTCTAAAACACGAGACGTTTCAGCGATTACGAAATATGCTCGGAGTGACGAAATCAAGTTTAAGGGGGGGCTGTTGGAAACTAAACTTGATTTTGGGCTATGGGTTTTGGATTTGGGCTTGCAAGTATTCAAGTGTTTTGGATCAAAATTGTAGTCCATTATGTAGAAACTTCTTGTACTATGTAGTACTCTAAATGTGTAGAACAATCTTGTAAAATATCTAAGATAATACTTGGGAAATATCTAGATTATACTTGGAAAATATCTAGATATTAGTAGATGATAAAGAGTTCTAGACTACTCCATTGTGTAGTATAAATAGAGGGCTTCACCTCTCATTTGTAAGCAAGCAATTAAGCAATAAAAGAAAAGCTTTCAATATCAATCAAACTTTTAAATCATTAATCATCTCTTCCACAAATAATATACATAACCTCCTATTTCTAATAGACATAGTATTCAAATCCGAATCCGCAATCCTTATTATCCGAAAATTCGATCCGAAAATATCCGAAAACTCGGATATCCGAATTTTTGGATATCCGAAAATCGGGTATCTGGATTTTCGGATTCGGATATCAGATTGATTTTTCAAATTTTTCGGATAATCCGATATCCGAAATAAAATACACTTATTATTAATATATTTATATTTATAGTTTAGTGGCTCAATGGGTAATGACTTATGGACCTTATAGCTTTTAAGGTAGACTAACCTTTTAACTTTCAAGAGTAAAACGAACAAAGAGAGCTATTAAAACAATCAATCGTTACAAAGAGTAAAGTAGTGTACTGTGATTTATCAATATTCTTTTTTCTGAAACTCGCTTGCATTCATATTTTCACTACAACAAATCGGGTCAATTACGGCGACAAGAAGTCGCCACAATAGACCAGTATGTTGCCACAGTTGACCAATTGCGGCGACAAATGCGTCGCAAACATGTCGTCGCATTAGATGCGCCGGTTTTGATATTTTGCGTCGATTTTTTGCGGCGATGATGGTGGGACCCACAATCTTCTTAAAGAAAAGGAAAAAGAAAAGCAAAATTCGCATTTTTGACGCCTTTTTGTGGCGACGCCTATTTCTTTTTTATTTATTTGCAAATCTAAAAAATGCATTTTGTGGCGACTGTTTGCGGCGACACGTCGCCAAAAATTGTGTAAATCTGCTTTTGAAGCTGCTGTTTTCCTGCTTGGCACCCAAAATTGTCGGGTTTTCTTCCAGCATACAAAACCTGTTATAACATGTTTTCTAAAATATTAATCAACAATCAAATCAACTACAAACTAAAGACTTACTAAAAACACACGAATTACAAACATTCAACATCCAAGTCAAGAATTACAAACATTCAACATCTAAGTTACGGATTACATCCATGTTCAAAATATCAAATTTTTTAAACCTACGAATTACAAACCAAAGTCCAAACACCAAAGTCACGATGATGGACCCGATCCATCATGGTCATCATTTTCCCGATAGTCCTCTTCACCAAAGTCACGCTCTACGTCGTCCTCAGAATCAACATACACATATGGCTCTTTTCCTTTACCTACCGCGTCATAGAGTGTTGAGGTGTACTTGTCATGGTAGTGCTTGATTTGATCCTTCATCTCCTTCCGGAATTTCTTCCAATCCGCGGCCCGTAAAGCCTCAACCTCATCCGAAGTGTAATATCTTTTGCCCGTTTGGGTTGAGGGTGTCGTGGATGTAGACGATGAGGGTAATGTCATCCCAATACCTTTCCTCCAACCACGTCTTGCACCCAAAACCTCCACCATAACCGCTATCTCACTCAAATGGGGATTTTCTCTCCGAAGGCGTAACATTTCATCCTGCATAATTAAAACAAAACAATAATGGATATTACATATCTAATTTGTGACATATTTACACACACACATGTGTGTGTAATGTTATTAAGTACAAACAATTACTTACATAAAATACTCCAAATTGCAGTTGACGCCATTCCCCATTAGTACGACGGTTTACACGTGCATAAGTTGCAATCGGATTTTCATACACATTGTTTTCTTTATTACGCTGTAGATAAATAAACTTAATTAATATGTCAATAAGTGGGATAAATTGATGCAAGGAAAGCAGCTTCACTCTTTCTTAGTAAGTAGCGTAAATAGAATGGTATATATATTCATAATATATATATATATATATATATATATATATATATATATATATATATATATATATATATATATTATGAACTTACATGTTCGTAACGATTTTGGGCCAATGATTTTCTTCCCGTACGTGCCTTAAGAGTTTGTTTCTCACGACATCTTTTGTTAGTCTTTGACCGTTCAATGTTCTTTTTGTCCATATAATACTCAAAATACTTTCTCCATTCAACTAATTCCAAATTTGAACCCTCCGGAATACTGTCTTTAAGCTCATCGGCTTTCTCTTCACCCCCTCTAGCATACCAGTATTCTGCTTTAAGCTTGCTTTTTTTGTCGCGATAGCTCTTTGCCAACATAAGATCAATTGCCTTCAAAATCTTACTACCATGTGGTCCCTGAATATGATTTTCCAAATCGAAACATTGCTGCAAATCATAACACAACTTTAGATTATTTGTTGGTATATATATATATATATATATATATATATATATATATATATATATATATATATATATATATATATATAATGTAATGAATTTATAATATAACCTCCAAATCGTGGAGTAGGGTAGTCTTATAAATTGGATCAACTTTTTCCCAAGATTCGTAGTAAGCTGGAATCGGCTCAACTAAAGTGCCAAGTTTTGAGCTCCATTGATTTCCATAGTCACCAACGGCTATAAAAGTGGCACCACAGCCCGACTCAAAATCGATGGGCAAAGGCACACCATTTCGGGCCTCCAGTAGCTCCCTCAAATGTTTGTTGCGGTTTTTACCTCGTGGTTTTCTCGGAGCTACAAATTTACACACATATCGTAAATACACATAAACAAATTAGATTCAAATAAAACAACATAATTTATTCATACTTTTGCCCTGACAGTTAGAAGGTAGATGCCGACCACCACCACCCTCAGGAGGATCACCGCTACCACCGCCGTACGAACGTGCTACATCAGCCATCTGTTATAATACAAGTATACGAAAATATCCTAAAACGAGCATTAAAGTTTGTATATAAATAGCAATAAAAGCTAAAGACATATAAAACTCATCAGTTCAGTTTCGGTTAATTAAACGTCATATAATATAGATATATAGATTAGGCATGGGAAGTTGGTTAAGACAGTAAATACATAAGCCTAAGCCTGTTATTGTTTGCCTTGTGTAGTTGGTTTTCAGGTGTACACAAGTGCACACCAATAAATAAGTGAAGCTAATGATTGTAAGCTGGAGATGAACGAATTGAAAGTTCGTTTGAGTTCATAAGCAGCACATTAATACAATTAGAATTCGGTTCCAAACTGAAAATTACCAGTACCGAACCGAAACCGGTATCGATTTGTTTAATCGGTACGGTATTCGGTTATTGAATTCCTAATTTCAGTTTTGATATTAGTGGTGTCGGTATGTTACGGTTCCCGAATGTATAGATTTTGTATATACTACAAAGAAATTGAAACACACTTGCATTACCAAACAAACAAATGGAAGTGTGATGCAAACTAATTTAACCCATCGAAGCCTTACAAAATAATTATGGAGTACGGAGTATGTAACTGACATTTACAGACAAATAAAACTAAAAAATTAATTATATTGAATATTTTAGATATATGTATAACATATACATACAACAAACATTTGTCAGTGTGATACAAACTAATTTAACCCACTACAATACAGTATATATATACATAAAACAAACAAATGTAACAATCTAACACTAACCTTAATACGAAATTCAAGAAACTTATTGAAGATTTAGGATTAATCAACTAGAATGTGTGTTAGGGTTTGGTGAGAAAGAAGAGAGTGACAATAATTCGGGGGAAAAAATCTACAGAGATTCCTTTTATATTTATTTTATTTTATTTTATATTTAATATTTAATATTAATAAATAATAATAATTGTCCTAGCTAATGCCATTTAAGCGAGAAAAGGGAAGTTCAGCAACACATTTTCACATAATAGTAATTTAACTCAAATAAGCATTTTGATTAAAGATAAATGTATTTTTGACAACATTTTCCTTTAGCCCCCAAATATGTGTACGAGACACATATTCGTGGAGCAAAAGGAAAATGTTTACCGAATATTTCTTAAATAGTAAACCAGATCGATTTACTCATTCCTGCCCTAAATGAGACAAAACATTCAAAACGCAGTCCCAAAGTGGGGACAATCTGAAATTAATTTCTAAATTAATTTCGGACGAGTGACCTACGGTTTAAACTGGGAGAATTATACACATAAACTAACATGCAAAATATCATACAAATTCTACATATATATAAACATGATATAATATGAATTACTTTCTACATAGCAATACATCTTAAGGCCACTTAATAATGCTCTTAAAAAAAGCTAAATAAAGAAAGTTCTAAGTGTTTCTAAACCACACTTGAATTTGGGGAACTTCTAACAATTACAATCAGTCCTGGCAAGTTAAGAACGAATAGTCATCATCACAAGTGCTCATTAATCAAAAATTTACCAAATATAATAATTTCTAAGTTCATAAATCAACAAAAATGCAAATAAATGAAAATATAACATATATATATATATATATATATATATATATATATATATATATATATATATATATATCATGGGTAACATTTAACTACAACAATAATAACCTAAATCATACAACTAAAAACGAAAATCAAAAATTACATATGGTTTTGCTCAAATTTGAATTTTTTAGGAATAATCTTAAAAAAAAATTGAAAGTTTTGAGAAATTAGAGGTTAGATGCTTACCTTATACAAGATTGTGTGGTGAAATCTTGGTTCAATTCAAGTTTTAAGTTGAAAACCGCAAAGGGTTTTGATAGGAGAAAGAAAATTGGGGTTAAAAAAATGAAAGATAAAAGACTGCTGTTTACTTTACAGCAGCAACTTTTAGCATTTTGTGGCGACATGTCGCCGCAATAAGTCGCCAAAATAGTTATTTTCCCTCCGGCACCAAATGAAAAATTCCAATGAAATATAGTTTGTGGCGACATTGAACGTCACAAAACACCTTTGTCGCCACAATTTATAATTAATTCTTAAATGTATTATACATTATTATATAAAGAAAAAATACATATATTTCTAAGTTCATAAATCAACAAAAATGCAAATAAATGAAAATATAACATATATATATATATATATATATATATATATATATATATATATATATATATATATATATATATATATATATATATATATATATATATATATATATATATATATTATTTTAAATATAAAAACATAAAATACATTTAATATAATATATTAAATATTCTCGTCCTTGTCGTGTCCTTGTTCTCGTCTCGTCCTCCTTATTGTTTTCTTCGTCACTTTCGTCCTGATTCCCGTTCTCGTACATCACCACCCCATCCATATAAAACGTCAGCATCACATTTCGTCGTCATACATAACCATCACATTTCACCGTCTTACATCTCCACAAAATTACATCGTCTTACATCACAACCTCGTTCCACCATCGTACATCACAACATCATTCCACCGTCGTACATCACCACCACATTCCACCGTCTTATATCACCACCACATGCACATCATACAACCGTCATTCATAACCACCACATTCCATCGTCATACATAACCACATAATTTATCATTACCACATTCGATCGTCATATATAACTACCTCATTCCACTGTCCTAGATCACCATCTCATTCCACCTTCAAACACAACCACATTCTATAGTCATACATAACTACCACATTCCATTGGTATCTATAACAACCACATTACACTGCCTTACATCACCACCAAATTCCACCGTCAAACATCGTCACCACATTTCATCGTTGTACATCACTGTCTCATTCCACACTATTACATCACCGCCACAGTTCACCGACTTACTTAACCACCACATTCCATCATCTTACATCATCGTCACATTATCTCATCTTACATAACCGCCTCATTATACCGACTTACATCACCACTACGTTCCACCGTGTTACATCATCGTCACATTTCGTTGTCTTTAACCACTACCCAATCCACTGTCGTTATACATAACTACCACATTCTACCGTCGTATGTAACAACCACATTACACCGCCTTACATCACCACCCAATTCCAGCGTCACACATAGTGACCACATTCCACCGTCTTACATCACTGTCTCATTCCACAATCTTACCTCACTGCCTCATTTCACCAACTTACTTTACCATCACATTCCACCGTCTTACATCACTCTCTCATTCCACAATCTTACCTCACCGCCTCATTTCACCGACTTACTTTACCACCACATTCCATCGTCTTACATCATCGTCACATTATCTCATCTTATATAACTGCCTCTTTATACCGACTTACATCACCACTACGTTCCACCGTGTTAGATCATCATCACATTTCGTTGTCTTTAATCACTACCCTAATCCACTGTCGTCATACATAACTACCACATTACATCGTCGTATGTAACAACCATATTACACTGCCTTACATCACTACCAAATTCCACCGTCACACATCGTCACCACATTCCACCGTCTTACATCACTGTCTCATTCCACAATCTTACATCATCGCCTCATTTCACCACCTTACTTTACCACTATATTCCATCGTCTTACATCATCGTCACATTATCTCATCTTACACAATAACGTCTCCAAAAACGTAAGTAAATCTAAAGAACAAATTGTGGCGACTATTTGTGGCGACATGTCGCCATAAATTGTCTGGCGCGAAACTCTCCCGCCACTTCGTGCACTTTTTGCAGCTTGGAGGGAAACATTTAGGGAAACATTAATTGGAAAGGAAATAATAAATATCAATTGTGGCGACATTTAGTGGCGACATGTTGCCGCAACTAAAATTTTCAAACTTTGACCGTGTTTCTTTTTGAGAAATAGAAAACATAAATGGAAAATTACATTTGTGGCGACATTTATGACGACATGTCGCCACAAATAATAACAACTGACTCAAAAAGTCAAAAAGTGAAAGTTTTTTGGCATTTAGCGGTCTTTTGCGACGTTATATGTGTCGCCACAAATTGCTTCGTGGCAAAAGGGCAGATTTCTGGTAGTGTTTGATACGTTTTTTGTTTGGTTCATCCTCACAAGATGGATGCGTATCATTTTTATTGTAGCGAGTATGACATACTAGTTATAACTTGTTCACGTTCTAAAACGATATTATATTTACTTTAATGCAAAAACATGAAATTATTATATGATACATAATAAATTACTATATATAAGAAAGAAATCACATCACATCTAAAGTTATAAGAAATATACGAGTATATATTAACCAGATAATTAGTATGAATATCTCTATGTAAACAGCTAAACCAGATCATTGTTATGTTTATGTTACGATGATGTGGTAATCGTGTTTTGAGTGTTTGTTACGATGATTTGTTAATCGTGACTTGTAGCACGAAATTCAAAATGTTGAACTTAAGTGTACGTGACTTGTTATGTAATGTGTGTTTTGTCGTTTGTATATTTTGCATTTATTAGAATACACTTCGGATATTCGGGTAATCCGATATCAAAATCCGAAATTTCGGAAATCCGAATTTCCGATATCCGAAATTTCGGATTTCGGATGGCCGAATTCACTATCCAAATTTTCGGGTATCCGAAATTTGGATATCCGAAATTTTGGATATCCGGTTTTGCCCACCCCTAGATTATTCCATCAGTGTCTAGTGTTTGGACAGGTTGAGGCATTACTAGTTTCTGGTCCTTTAATATATTTTTGGGAATCATTATGTTTTTTTTGTTTGTTGGCTTGTTTCAGTTGTCTGGTCCTGGCATTGCATTTTAGTCGATCATGGTTTCTTGTATTTTTATATCATTTTTATGCATGATTTCTGTGGTTTATCTTTTCGTCGTCACCACAAGTTTCAAGTTATCTACTGATAGGTCTAAGAATGATTGGCAGTTTGTGCATGATAAGAGTGTTTTGTTGGTAAGCTTGTTTGGTCTGGCACTGCATTCTAATTATTAATTTTTTCTATCCTTTTTATGTTTTTTTTTTCTAGAGTAATGTATATGTATATGCACTTTTAATGGAAACACTTCACTGTACGTTTGCTGTCAAACTGTATCTATGCGCTGTTGTTCATAAATTCCTTGATATGCAGAGAATGAATATTAAATTCCACTCCAACTGGTGCAAGTACTATCGGAGCTATGCTAGAAGTTGAATTAGTACCCAGAGGTGAGTCTCTCTTTTGTTCAATTAAAAGTTTGTGAAGTATAAAATTTGCCATCCATTACATCAAATGTTTAACTCCATAACCAAGAATAATTTCAAAATTTACTATTCTACTTTTTTTGAATGGATAAAGCTCCTTACATTGTGATCCACTTCATGAAGATTCACCTCTGGTGCATCAGTTAAGTGGGTGACTAAATTGCTGGGATAATCAAGGTTTATATGACGTGGATCATGAGAGGAACTTTTTTCCGTTCTTGGTGACCGCCTAACTTATCTCATGGTAGGCGATTAACCTCATTCAGTATTTTTAAATATGTATGTATAGTATCAGTTCATTGACAAGTGTTTAGGTTGATATTATGAAATGTTTTAATAGATGCCAACATGGAGTACTCACGTATTGAGGCTGTTTCCAAATGAAGATACATATGCTTCATTCATATAGATTGTTGTGGAATGTTGATTCGTCTAATGTGGAACATATGTTTATATGATGACATTCCTTCAATATCCGTTTTTGAAAATCTTGCTATATATAATTTTATTAACTAGAAAAATCCTTCCTTATCATCATAGTATATGATCAACTTTTGATGATGTAATCACAAAAACCAAGAGAATCGGTGTATCGTATTCTGGTGTTTGGACGCATCACTATTGATCAAAGGTATGGTATTTTCATGTGTTTGGGAATGGGAATCATTGCCTCATTTTTTGAATGATTTTTTGGAACATAACGGATCTGAAGGTAACATAACGGATCTACTAGCGAGGGTTTGTAGTAAACGAGAAACCTCGCCATTTTCGCCGTCTGCTGCCTTGGAGCTGCCGGAAATCACTGCTGCCGGAAATCTCTCCTGCCGGAAACTCCTTGTCTTTACAAGGCTGTGTTTGGCTCTCTGATCCCTTTTCCTTAAGTTCATACTCTGTGATATTTCTGCTTTACTTTTTCGCTGTATTTGCGTATTCATATCCTTGAGGTTTTCAAAGTTGTGTTTATTAATTATATCCTTGACTATTATTATTATACTATTATATTAGTGATTATTAGTATTATTAATACTCTATTATTATTATTATTATTATTATTATTATTATTATTATTATTATTATTATTATTATTATTGTTATTGTTATTGTTATTATTATATTATATTTTTATTTTTATATTATATTGCCACTTCTGCCTTTTCCCTTTTGTTTATTATATAGGGTAAGATAGACTCTAGTCGTAGTGATGGTCACGTGAGGTCATGTCCTTCGAGCTTAGGGGCGGCTAGGTCTAGAAGGGTTAGAGATTTTCGTGTTAGGATTAGAGTAGGTAGTTGGAATGTAGGAAGTTTGACGAGCAAATCCCGTGAACTTGTAGAGACGTTACTTAAGAGTAAAGTGGACATATTGTGTGTTCAAGAGACCAGATGGAAGGGTGAAGAGGCGGTTGACATTGGTGACTACAAGTTGTGGTTTTCGGGTTCTAGAGTAGCTAGAAACGGGGTAGGGATCTTTATAGGGCCCCGTCATAAGGATAATATTGTGGGTGTGGGTAGGTGTAGCGATAGGATTATGTCGGTTAGGTTAGTTATCCAGGAGGAGTCTTACATGGTTATTTGCGCTTACGCACCTCATGCTGGTTTAGGCGAAGAAGAAAAAAGTCGCTTTTGGGAATCGTTAGATGAAGTTGTGAGGAGTTGCCCCGCTGATCATCGATTACTTATTGGGGGAGACCTTAATGGACATATAGGAACGATTTCAGACGGATATGCGGGTGTCCATGGGGGTTTTGGGTACGGAGTTCGAAATGAAGAAGGACGCTCCATTCTCGAATTCGCTGTTGCCCACGATTTGGTTGTTGCAAACTCTTTCTTTAGGAAGAAGGAAGCTCAGCTAGCAACCTTCCACAGTGGAGGTCATAGTACCCAGATTGATTATTTGCTGCTTCGCAAAGGGGACCTTAGGACCTGCAGAGACTGTAAAGCCCTGACTACCTGGACCTGTTCCACTCAACACAGACTTTTGGTCATGGACTTGGTTCCGCAGAGACTGGTTACTAGGAGAGGGAGACCCGCCCAACCTAGGATCCTTTGGAAGAATCTGAATGAAGAGAAAGCCGAAACTTTCAAAGCATCTGTTTTGGAAAGAGTAGAGGCAGTAATGGATACTGTTACTCATGGGGATGCAGATCAGATGTGGAATAGTTTCGCATCAACTATTAGAGATGTCGCCAAGGAAACCTTAGGTGTGACAGTAGGGACATCGAGAGGACACAAGTCTTGTAGAGAATCATGGTGGATTAGTGATGAGGTTCAAACCAAAGTCGCACTTAAGCAACTGAGGTTTAGGGAGCTCGTTACATGTCGGGACGGGACACGTGATGACAGAACTAGGGCAGAAGAAAGGTATAAAGAAGCTAAAAGAGAAGCTAAGAAGGCCGTTGCCCGTGCAAAAGATAAAGCGTATGAAGTTTTGTATAGGAAACTAGACTCCAAAGAAGGAGCAAATGATATTTACAGGATTGCTAAAGCTAGGGAGCGTAGGAGGAGGGATATAGATAACATCAAGTTCATCAAGGATGAAGCCGGTCAAACCATAGTAAAGGAAGACGAAATTAGGAAAAGATGGGAAGGGTATTTCCAATCTCTTTTCGTGGGTGAAGGACCCGGGCGCCAAGAGGACCCGCAGGACTTGGGAATAGGACATTTCCAGAACAACAATTTCTGTAGGAGAATCAGTCAGGAAGAAGTAAGATCGGCACTACGAAAGATGGGTAGAAACAAAGCTGTTGGACCAGACCAGATCCCAATAGAGGCGTGGCGGTGCCTAGGCGAGGATGGTGTCAGGTGGTTGACGTGTCTTTACAATAAGACGCTTAGAAGTTATAAAATGCCTACGGAATGGAGACTCAGCGAGATTATCCCCATTTACAAAAATAAAGGGGATGCCCAAATCTGTGGTAATTATAGAGGCATAAAATTACTTAGTCATACTATGAAGCTTTGGGAGAGAGTGATTGAGACTAGACTCCGATGCGAAACTACGGTTTCCGAAAACCAATTTGGTTTCATGCCAGGGCGCTCTTCGATGGAGGCAATTCATATTTTAAGAAGCGTTATGGAGAAGTATAGGGAGAAACAAAAGGGTCTAGAGATGGTCTTCTTAGACTTGGAAAAGGCCTATGATTGCGTACCGCGAAAGTTGATTTGGAAGACCCTTAACGTTAGGGGTATCCCAAGTAGATATATTAGAGCTATTATGGATATGTACGATGGGGCGAAGGCCTGCGTTCGGACGCCTGTGGGAAACACAGAGTATTTCCCGATAGAAGTAGGGTTGCACCAGGGATCGGCCCTTAGTCCTTTCCTTTTTGCTTTGATCCTCGACGAGCTGTATCGAGGAATACAAGAGAACATCCCTTGGTGTCTGATTTTTGCCGATGATATCGTGCTTGTATCGGAAACAAAGGATGAGCTTAATAGAAGGCTGGAACAATGGAGGGAAGCCTTAGAACAAAATGGGCTACGGATCAGTAGACAAAAGACGGAATATCTTAGTTGCGAATTCGGTAGGACTGATGATGAACTTAATGTTGGAGGGAACATCAGCATTGGGGACCAGATCTTGCACCCACAAGAGTCGTTTAGATATCTAGGCTCGGTCCTCCACAAATCAGGGAGGATAGATGAGGACGTGACTCATCGTATTAAGGTAGGTTGGTTGAAGTGGAGAGCAGCGAAAGGGGTCTTGTGCGACAAGAAGATACCACTCAAATTGAAAGGAAAATTCCTCAAGGTGGCAATCAGACCTGCCATGTTGTACGGATCAGAATGTTGGCCAATGACGAAGGCCCAAGAGAGAAGGATGGAGGTGGCAGAAATGAGGATGCTTAGGTGGACGTGTGGTAAAACCATGCTAGATATGATCCCAAATGGTGTGTTTAGGGAAAAACTTGGAGTCAGTAGCATCATCGACAAGCTAAGAGAAGAACGACTTCGTTGGTTTGGGCATGTGATGAGACGACCACGTATTGCCCCGGTTAGGAGAGTTGAGGCACTCACGGTAGATGGTGTAAGGAGAAGGGGTAGACCTACTCGTAGGTGGATGGATAGACTAAGACTCGACATGAGGGAGCTTTCGTTGACCGAGGACATGACTTCTGATAGGGATGCGTGGAGGGCTAGAATAAGAATAGTTGAGTAGGGCTACTTTTATTATTATTATTGTTATTGTTATTGTTATTGTTATTGTTATTGTTATTACTGTTATTACTGCTATTACTGCTATTACTGTTATTATTCTTACTATTACAATTATTAGTATTGTTATTGTTATTATTATTATTTTTTGTATCACTATTATTAATTATTAGTGCATTAGTATTTGTATTACAAATATTTATTACTATTAATATTTATATGAACTATTATTATTACTATTATTTGTATTACTATTACTATCGTTTTTATTAGTTTTATGTACTGTTACTAATATTATTAAATGAGTATGTTTTTGGTATCTTTGGTTTTGGATGTATGCATGCCGGTTTGTACGTTGTTTGTACGTATGCACGTAGGTTCTTGTATGTTTGTATGTATGTATGCATGCATGTAGGTTTTGTAATGAAGGTGTGATGCAGTTACACACGTTTTTGTATGTGAGTTTGTTTTTTATGTATGTATATTTGTAGGTAGGTATGTATGTATGCTTGTTTTTTACTTGTCTGCAGGTGTGGTATATTCACTCATGTATGTATGTTTTGCTAATAGGTTTATGTAGGACTTGGTGTTTATGCTATGTATGTATGGTTGTATGTGTGGCTTTATGCATGTATGTATGTACGTAGGTATGTTTCATGCTTGTACGTAGGTATGTCTCATGTATATACGTAGGTATGTCTGGTGTGTATGTAGGTTTAGGTATGTGTGTATGTATGTACGTATGTATGCATGTATGTATGATCAAGTGATTCGCATCGCTCGGTGCATCTTGGGACCATTATGGCTGAGGACGACTTCCCTTGCTCTAGAGCTTGGTTGGTTCCTTTTAGTTGGGTGGTTTCGGGGGTGTCTACCGTAAAGGTGCATGAGTGGTTTTTGGTTTGCTAAGGGTGGTTGGCTCTTTGCTTGCGCAACAACTTCCACCCGGCATGCCCTCGAGTTGCTGTCCACAAGGTCTTTTGGCTCTATTTATTGAGGCAACGACAAGCGTCGTTCTAGTGGCGTCTTGACTGCCGCTCAGAGCCTAAATTGATTCTTAGGCATGCTTTAAACCCCATGAAAATCTGATTCTACCATTTTCATGGCGTCCCCCCTATATTTTATTATTATTTTTATTATTATTTTTTATTTATCTTTGTATGTTTTAATTTATTTTTTAATTTCTATTTTCTAGTTTTAAATTTAAAAAAAAAAAAAAAAGTCTTTTTTAGCCGGAGGTCCTCACGGAAGCAATCTCTCTACCCTGGAGTAGAGAGGGGGATGAATTTCCTTTACCGTGGGTGGAGAATTCTCTCGACTCGTGGTAACAGAAACGACTTCTCTTCTAGTTTAGGGTAGAGGAAGGATTGTCTACACCTTACCTCCCCCATACCTCGCAGGCGCGGGATTGGGTATTGTTGTTGTTGTTGTTGTTGTGTTGTTTTTGGAACATTTATTTTGATTTATTTTGTTTTTATTTTGTTAACTTGTTTAATTTGTTTTGAATTTTTTTGTTACAACTCTTTAAACTGATTACTGCTGTTGTTGACATGCTGCGATGAAAATTTCTCATTCATGGTGTAACTTCTTAGTTCAATCAAATGTTATGAATTAAAAATTGCTTTAGTCATTTCACTATCTGTTCGTTTTCACTTTTCAGGGATGAATATACAAGATCCTTGTTTTCTAGTTAACCGAACTAGTTCTGTTATTCCAAATATGAAATATCCGTTACGAAAAGCTTGCTTTTATGATTTAATGAGTTGTGAAATTCTCCCCACATCTTCGTAGTATTCAATCAAATTTTGATGATGCAATCACAAGAACCAAGACAATTATTGCATCTTTTTCTGGTGTTTGGACGTGTCGAAGCATCACTGGTGATCAAAGAAGGTATGGTCTTTCATATGCACGTTTTCTGCACATGTCAAGCTACGTGTTTGCTGTTAATGCTGCCTCAACCTCGTAAAGGTATCAATGGACCGCTGCTCATACTATATTTGATAAGTAGGGATTGAATACTTTTGGTTTTGTCTTCTCATCATCTTAACAAGCTCTTAATTATTCACTTAATAGTTTCTTCTGAAGTAATGTTTATGCACAGATGGTGCAGTTTGTTGATATGCTGGGATTGTATATCTCAGTCTTAGTGGTGCAAGTAATCTGTTCTATGCTAAAGGTTGATAATAACTAATTAATACCAGGAGTAGTCATTCAATTAAAACTTTACAGAATTAAAAATTGCTTTAGCCATATTTTTGTTGTTAACGTCCACTCGACCTTCAAACACTGTATATGGCCTGCTGCTCAAAAATTTATTGAACATCTATTGATATGTAATTATCTAATCTAGAATTTGATTAGTTTGTTGTTACAGGGTAGAAGAAGTTTTGATCTTAGAATCAAGATTGGGATGCTTTATAACAATCTGATGCTTAGAGAGGTGGAGTGTAAGAGTGTTGGGATGCAAAAGTATTCTTCCTGCTTCGTTTATTTTCATTCACTTTCTCTTATTTATTTTTTTCAACCCAAAAATTGGGAGCAGGCCCTAATTCTACAGTAATTACAATGTAATTATTAAAAATCCCATTGCCTGATGATTGTTAGCCTCCTATTAGCCATATGTACTGAATGAAATGTCTGAGAAATAATTCTAAATGTGACATCTTACTTGCTATTTAGTTTTAAAGCTATAAACATTTAGCTCATTGGTCTTTTTAACTTTCTGCAGGAGTTCAAAACTTTGTAAAAAAGATGTTCAGGACAGGAAGGGAACTCTTTGCAATCTTTCTGTGTTGATGCTTAGAACATCTGGAGTGGTACGTACGCTCTGCTCTAATTTCTTGAACTTCAGAGAAATATATCCCAACAGTTAAGTGGGTGTGTAATTTGCTTGCAAGATCAAGGTTCGTTATATTTCACTGATGTCCACCTGTCGTGAGCCAACCAATAAAAAGGTTACTCAGGAGGAACTTGTTGCTGTACGATGCTGTAACTAATCTCATGGTATGTAATTAACCTCTTACAATATTTTTAAAAATTTTATCAGTTCATCATCAAGTGTTTAGGTTTATATTGTCAATGTGTTAATGATCGCCAACATGGAATATTAACTTATTGACGGCAGTGCCAAATGTAGTTACATTCTCTGCCAAATATAGATTAAAATGTCGATACGTCTAATGAGGAACATATGTTTACCGAGTGACATTCCTTCAATATCTATTCTTGTAAAGCTTGCTCTTTTTTAATTATTAAATTGAAAAAAATCCTCCCACATCTTGGTAGTATTCAATTCAATCAAATATTGATGATGCGATCATAAGAAAAGAGAATCATTGCAACCATTTATGGTGTTTGGACGGGTCGAGGCATCACCGATGATCAAAGGTATGATCTTCTAAAATGTGTTTGGGAACTAAAGCTTTATAACCATCTAAATCAAAATCAATATGTAAAAATCAATCTTGAGGGATATTAAGGCTGTATAACCATCTAAATCAAACACTATTTGATTACTCCAGTCCTTGTTGAAAACTGAAGCTCCTTTATCTCTACCTTGCCGAAGACAGTAAATTAACCGACCCATCGATCCACCATATTGATAATAAGGCAACTTCCATAAATTGAAATAAACTTCTCTTCTTAATGAAATTAACCCGACCCATTAAATTTGAAACCATGCAACCAATCGAACCACCATAAGTCCTCTTTCTTTACACCCAAGGCCTCCAGTTTTCAAAGAGTCCATCCTCATCTCAAGATTTCGATGGAGGAGTTTGGGTTCAACCATATTTGGCCATACCACTAATAAAATTATTGTAGCTCTTTATTTCTATACGTTAATTTTACCATTTTTATGGCGTTAATTTTATATTTTATTTTATTTTATTTTATTTTTTATTTATATATGTTTTTTTTTTTTTAATATTTTTTGGCTGGAGGTCCTCTTGGAAGCAATTTCTTCATCCGTCGAATAGGGAGAGGGAAGACTTTCTCTACTCTTTGGGGTGTTTCACTCGGGGTGGAGAAATGACTTCTCTTTATTCTAGGATAGAGGAAGGATTGTCTTCCTATAAAAGCGACATACGCAGACCATCAATCTGCACACATTGATTTGTAATCTGAGTGTTGTTATCTCCAAGATATATTATGGCCAAGGCAAGCGCACTGGCGATTTCATCTTCATCTTTCGTCATCTGCTCAACATTAAGTAAATAGGGATATTAGTGAAGACATTTTTGTGTGTAAATTTACCTTTTTACTATTAGTGGATATATCCATTTTTGTTCTAGGTTAATTGACGCAGATAGTTGAGCGCAAAGATCCCAAACTCAACCACATTGTGTTATTATGGAATAATAAACGGTGTTGCTTGAAGTAATATAATTAAGTACTGTATATAGCTAATTCTTCATCTATAATAGTTACGAAGTGTGTTGTTAATCCTTCATATTTAATTTTCTCGCAAGTGACAGGAAAGGCGAAAAAACAAGATAGTTGCCTTGTGGTCAATTCAGACTAGTTTTAAACTTAAGGAATTTCTTGATCCATAGGCAATAGGTTTATTGCTGGGTACAGGGTACAACTACCCAAACTCAACCACAACTTGTTATTATGGTGTAGATGGATTAAAGTTTGCGAAAAGTTGTATTGAGCTAGTATATGTTATCATGTTTATGAATGACTCTCATGTTAATTTGTGAACATTCTTATTTGTTAATGAAGATGTCATTGTACCTGAAAGTATATAAGTTAAAACTTGGGATGCTTGAGCTTTTATTTGCTTGTTTATGTGTTTGTGATAAAGATGGTTGTCAATCGTTCGTATACGTTCGATTGATCACCCTGTTTTTTGTTGTTTGTTAGTTTGTGCGAGCTCGGTTACTTCTAGTTTGGTTTTGGCTCCAGTTTTCTTTTGCTGTACGGTTTATGAGTTTTCAATTTTTTTTGAAGTACTCATTTGTTAATCCAACTTTTTCGTTTTTCCGCCAATAAAATAAACACATCCACCTCTAAATAATTGGTAATGGGAACGTGCCCAGTAACACACATTCACTTCTAATTAATTCTTGTACTACTAATGAACTAAATAAAACTGAATGAAAAACATAGACGCATACACGTGGACTAGAGCCATATATTGGTCACCCATATCTTCAAATATAGAGACACTCATTAACCATTAATTTTTTTTTTTTTTTTTTTTTTTTTTTTGATCTTCAAATACTGCCGCCATTAATAAAAAAAAAAGGGGTTTCCATTCAAAGCTTATAACACTTCTCCTTCCGACATTCCAGCACCGGGCATGTGTCAGACTCTATACATCGTGTTACCACTTAGCATAGTCCTGTATTTTTAATAAACAATCGCTACCCCTTGGTATGTGCCGCTTTCCTAATCAAAAGATAGGAGAGCACCCCTTCTCCCGAAGATACGGGGTCATTTTGCTAAGTTCCTTCGACATGGTTCTTTCAAGCGCCCTAGTATACTCTACTTGTTCAACTGTGTCGGTTTGGGGTACGGTCAGTTCACCGGGAGGATCGCCCTGTACGGTTGCAATAGCAGAGCCCTAGGATTTCAGAAACTGAAAGCCCGTTTTAGGCCCAATTATCGTATCCACATAACATAACGTGAAATGATCCACTAATAATCCTACCATTCTATTCTACTGCAATTTTTTTTAGTCCATAAAATAATTCACCGTCCCATTGATTGAATAATATACCAGAGTTCAGTAGAGTTGCAAAACAAGAGCCCTAATTTTATCGCCGCCGCTAACTTGTTTTTTGTTTGAATTCGTCGTTGATGTTCTTCAAACTGGTAATCCTCTCGTTTTCAGTTTGTACCTTTTCTATAACAATTTGTCATTCATAAACGGAGGAGCATAATAACAAATTCATTTTTATATCTTCAAAACCTAATTTACAAAAAAATCAAAATGTCAGACCGCATCCCTTTTGAAATTCAAACAGAAATTATAAAAAAGCTTGATGTCAAGTCTTTACTTCACTTCAGATCCGTGTCAAAATCATGGAAATCATTGATCGACAGCCCAAAGTTTGTTGCTACTTACGGCATCGACGACGATATTCAAATGCGTGTTTTCCTTACACCGCACACAACAATGATATGGTCTGAGCATAAGTCGTTTGTTGATGATGGTGTCACTTTATCTTTTGGTCAAACTGTTGTTCCCCTGCCTCCAAAAGGATGTGATAATGTTGAAATTGACAGAATAATTGGCATCTCCCATGGCTTGATCTGTTCGGAAGGTAGGTATTTCAATAATAACGGTACACATGGTGGTATGTACTCTATATGGAATCCATTTATTAAAAAATCAGTTGGTATTTTTGGTGTTGAAGTTCCTCCAACGAGTCTTTTTAAAGTATATTTTGGCGTTTGTCCTCTCACCCTTGACCCCAAACTTGTTAGAATTATCACTCGTAATAAAAAGTGGCTTGTAGAAGTTTACACTTTAAGTTCAGGCAGTTGGAGAGATATTTCTAACGATTTGCTAAGTGGACCATTAGAAATTAGTGAGGATAATGCAGTAGTAGTTACAGATAGGACTATTTATTTGGTTGTTACTGATTCGACCAAGTCTCGGGGAAATTGGATGATTGTTGCGTTTGATTTGACAAGTGAAGAGTTTAAGTTAATTGAAATCCCAAATTTTACAGTGCCTCGTGAAAAATGTGATATCTCTAAGCTAAGAGACTCTCTTGTGGTTCTTAAATATTCATTAGATCGAGATTCAGTAACCGAGAAAGTAGGCTGTGAAGTATGGATGATGGATATTGTTGACTCAAAAACGATGATGAAAAAGCTATACAACATTAAGCCATCATATCTGACACCGTTTGGGGTTAGGGGATTCACAAAGTGTGGAACGCCTATTTATGTAACAGGACGTGAAGATGATGCTTGGAGGCCGGATGAACTTTATGTTTATGAAACAAAATCAGGACGCAGTACTAAGATAACTAAGCTTTTCAAAGAGGAGTTAAGAGTTCGATGTTTATAACTATCATCATACGCTTCTTTTGCTTGATCGATGATGAGATTGCAGTGTATCTATGTTGAAGTAAACTTTGGAAGAAGATAATGCTAAGGTGAATTTATTATCCAAATGCTAACTAAGATTACTTGCATGTGTTCTTTAGTACTATACTTTTATGCTTTTATCTTTCTATCTTAGTGTGCTGATGCATAAGCAAAATTCCTATATTTTCAGATTCAAATTGCGAAACTTGAAGATTTTAAGTTGATATGTTTTGTTCTTGATAATGTTTTTGAGGTATTGAAATGTTATGTTAATAGACTTGCATAGTTAGTAGACTTGCATAACTCTTCTAATGGTTGTAAATGTCCTCTGACTAAGCCAACTAAGTTGGGATTTTGAAGTAAAATATTCTTAGACTTGGTTGTTATATTAGGTCAAAGTAGACAAAAGTCCAAATTAGCTAGTTAAAGTCGGATTCATTCTGTCAACTACAGTTGAAGTCAAAACGATTAGTACCTTCAAATTCCTGAGCGACTAATCCTTTCTAACATTGTTCTTGTTAGCATTGTTGGTTTCATAGCTTTGGTCAAACAAAAGAAAATGTAAACTAACCCCTTTTTACTCATAATTAGTCACCCAAATACATTAATAACCGACTCAAAATGCATTTGGAACCCAACTTACTTCACTTTCTCTGGAACCATTCTATTCTATTCTATCTTATAAAGGGGGTTTATGCTTGTGTCATCACCTGCTTCTATGTGTTGTAACATGTGATATAAGAGTTGTAACATGCCACGTGTCAAAACATTAATAACTTGGATGATGTAATATTAATTGTATTGTATTAATAATTACGGAGTAATAAAATACCATTAAATATTATAAAAGGGGGTTACTGTTAACTGTAAAAATTACAAGGTAAATGAAATTAGAGCTTCTGCAACACGCTTTCTACATAACCATTCTCTTCTAATACACCTACTTGGAAATTTAAAGCTAAATCTTCTTCTACAATCATCTACGATCAAGAACTCAAATTTTACATCCTCAGATACAGTTCCCTTTACCATTTAGAGTTATTGATGATTCAAAGATTAAAGAACTAAAACTCTGAATAACCAAAAGAATCAATTAAAGGGATTTGATTGTTAATCTTCTTAGCGACTCTAAATAAATAGATTATAATTGTTCTTTTCTTCTCCATATCTAATATCTAATAATATCGACATCTATATGTATCTTTTTCTATCTCTCTCTCTGCATATGATATTTCTATATTATTTTCTTTTCTAGGTTTGTTTTTTTTCAAATTTCTAATTTCTAATAGTTGGTGTTTGATGACGATGACCTAGAAGGAAATATGACTCCTAATGGAACTGTTTTTTAGGTTTCAGCAATCGATTAGAGGTATTAATAATTGTGTTCTTTTGTAATCTAGGGTTTTCTAATTAAATCGAAGAATAGAAGGTTTGTGCTATGGCTTTTTGTCTCTCTTACTATTTTCTGTATTGGTCTTTTTCTCTGGGTTTGGCTATGTTATTGTGATAGGGTCCTTTCACTTCAACATAATCTAAGGTTAGTTTCATGTTTTGTTTATGTATTTTTTTTTTTCTTGGGAATTTATAGTTAGTGTTGATTCATTTTTTTATTTGATCGATTACTTGATCATGTTCAAGTTTTCAATTACCGATTGATATGAGAAATTACACTCAGTTGATTTTAGGCCAAATGATTCTAAAAATGGATGTTTTTTGGTTATGCATATTTGTAACTTTGGCTATTCATTTTTGTAACATTGCCATGTTGTTTGTCAGATTTTGTACTTGCAGATTATGGTTATTTGACATATAGAACTACAAATGAGTTCATGGTTCATGTATTAATCATAGTTTCTACTAATTTGTGAAAGAAACTGCGACTGTGAATCCAAAACGGTTAATTGATGTGGACATAGGTGTTAATTTGTGGAGTATGGTTATGCAAGTATTGGATTTAAGTTACTTCCATGTAATTGACGATTAACTTTACTTCATATTTTTTACATGTGCAGATGGCTAAATATGTTAAGGAAGCTGAAATATTTTTGGATGAACGGAAGTTGTTAGTGTGTAGTATCTCAAACATGATGGATTGATATGTAGCTTTACACTAATGCTATGTATGTAAGTAGTTGGAGCATTTCGATTTATTTGTGTCCAAACATTATTTGTCTCAAACTTATGGCTTTCTTTACAAGTTATTTGTACTGGAGTTTTTGGTTATGAAGATAAACTTTTGTTGGTTAATATTGTTGAGTAACACTAATCTTTCTGTGGGGTGATTTGTTTCTGCCTTTGAAGGCTAAAAAAGAGAAAATGGATTGGCATATTTGGATCTCTAACCCAACCTCTTATGTTCTGTAGTTGGGTTATATTGGGTCCAAGTTACCACCTTTTGCAACTGGTCTGTTTATTTCTCAACTTTAGTCATAAGTTGGCTTGCCAACTGTCACTCCATTTCCTTTTGACTTCGTGTGTAGCTGCTGTATGTAATGTTGATTGTATAAGTGAGATTTAGGATATTTTTTTTAAAGCACACAACTTTATAATCACCTTTCCATTTATGTACCAAGATAGAAATCTATCAAAATGATTTTTAACCAAACCCGTGAATTCACGGGTCAATTAACTAGTTTTGAATCAAAATCCTTTTATATATTCGTACACTTTAACCATGGACCATAGGTTAACAAGTTGTTTCACCAACTGCTCTATACAATCCTTGTATAAATAACTCGTTAATTACAAAAATTGCGCCTATTTATTGATGAACTTGCCAAATTAACTTGTTACAACCTTTTACTATCCTGTCTTCATTTATTCAGACCATTTCTGATGTAGGGATAACGTGAGGGGCTGCAATGCAACGTTTCTAAGTTTGAGGGCTGCAGAAGACCAACTCGACATCTGTTTTTATTTTATCTTTAAGCTTATCAAAAACTTTGTGTTTATCTTTTATTTAAATTTAGTTGTTAGCTTATGAACCAATTCTTGGGATCTTGAACTGAAATTTCTGTTTTTAGATTAATCTGAGTGCTGTTATATTCTCCAAGATTATACTCTGGCCAAGAGCCCAAGACAAGTGTACCGGCGATTGCGTCTTCTTCATCTTTCGTCACCTGTTCAACATTATTAAGTAGATAGCTAGCTCAAACGAGAATCTGTTATAATTTAACAAAATTCTAAACTCCCTCCAAAACATATATAAATCGTGAATTACATCTTAAACGAATCCAATCAAACCCGTTATCTTAAGAGAATCGGCAAGTGAACTTATAAATCTGAAAAGATCGAAACTTTTATGGTGCAAGAGCCCCTAAATTTTACTGATGTCAATTTTACTGCAATAACTAATCTAAATTCATTAATAACAAATCAAAGTTTATCTGCTTAAGAAAACAAACAAGCTCATATTTATGTCATAATAAATATGATAACCTTACTATCATTGTAACTTTCTGAACATTATTATGTCAAAATAATCAATATTTGGATATTTGCATAAACTCATAAACAGTCCCGCTTAAAATTTATCCTCAACACAAAGTAAAATTGCCAGACTACCTTCTTATGTTTTTTTGGGTAAAGGGTTTTACTTGATTAACTAATATATATATATACATATATATATATATATATATATATATATATATATATATATATATATATATATATATATATATATATATATATATATATAGTGGTAGGATTAAGAGGGAAGTAACCATTCGGGGGGAAGCGGGGGAAGCAAAATTTTTTTTTTTTTTTTCGTTTTTTGAAAAAACTTTGTTCACGAACATTATAGATGAGATGAAAATATGAACATTTAGTAGAGACACTTTGTGATAAATATTTTTATTTTGGCGGGAAAACGCTCGAAGAAGTAATATATAACAATTATCGTGTTTTTCGAGCGTATTTTGAGGTTTTTGCTATTGGGGTTTAGATATTAGGGTTTAGATATTAGGGTTTATAGGGTTTAGATATTAGGGTTTAGAAATTTAGGGTTTAGGGTTTAGATTTAGGATTTAGATTTAGGATTTAGATTGAGTTTTTAACACGAACGGTTTAGAGTTTAGGGTTTAGGGTTTGGTGTTTTGGGTTTATGGAATAAACCCAAAACACCAAACCCTAAACCCTAAACCCTAAACTCTAAATCGGGCTAAATTTTACTTCACAAAACATGAAAAAAAAACGTTCATATTCTTAACGAACAATATTATCTTGAATGTTATTTTTGTCGATCGTTTTCCCGCCTAAATAATAACATTCATCACGAAGTGTCTCTTCTAAATGTTCATATTTTCGTGTGATCTTGATGCCGGAAAATTTTTTTTTCCAAAAAAACGAAAAAAAAAAAATTTGCTTCCCCCCGATTGGTTACTTACCCATTGATCATGCCCCTATATATATATATATATATATATATATATATATATATATATATATATATATATATATATATATATATATATAGCGAAGAAACTCCCTATTAACGAGTACATTGACTCCCCATAGAGGGTAAACCTCGGGTAATCAAACCCCCCTGAGCGCGAGACTTTGTACTAGGTGACTTGTGCACAAGGCGGCAAGGCACACGGAGCAACCTCTTGTCAACTTGATGAATATTACTTATAAAAATTAATAAAAATAAAAAATACAACCAAGGAAGAACGACCATAAACGTACCCTATGGCCTCACAAACAACCACTAACCTAGCTAGACACTACAAACTGAGACCAGGACAAGCAAAACCATGTCCACCTAACGACCCACCTAAACAAGGATTACCAACTACAACCAGCCCGATTTCATAGCAAATGGAGCCGTTGTCTAAGTAGCATTTTTCCCCGCCATAAATGCGGCCGTTTCCTCTTTATGAGATTCAACATCGCTCGGTTCATCAACTAGATTATATAAATCCTTATTTAGAGCTCCGAACAAATTTTGAATCTTCACTTCAGTATCCTTACCCGTCCCAACTTCCGAACTTCTTTTATTCACATCATGAATCACCTTCCGACGATAGACCAATTTTGAATTTGGTTTATCAACCCCAAAACCCCCCCTTTGCTATCCCCCTTTTCCGATCCACAATTGCAATACCTTTCCTTTTTCACTTCCTTTGTTACTATGTTTCTTGTTTTTAAAACCATCCTCATATACTTGAGTATTCTTCACAAGATCGGAACCACCGAAGCCTTGACTTGAGTGGTATAAGGTGGGATCCAAATTAGGGTACTGTCAATCCAGGTTTGATTCTCACTCCAAGCGGGAGTTTACAACCTTTGATGGTACTGCCAACATTAACGCGATTTAGGAAGGTCTAGGGGGTGTTCCCAACCTTCGATGGTACTACCAACATTGTTGCGAACTGGATTTCCTCCAAACGTGTGTGGGGTGGCATATGATCCCGAAGGTGGTTAAGTCCCCTCTTGGTGATGCCGATATCGCCGTTCGAAAAAAATGTTTCACAAGATCGACAATAATCTTTTTTGAGCATTGGGTGTCTGAATGACCAAAATCTTCACAGCATGAACACCTTGGTAGTTTCCACTCATATTCAACCCTAATAACATCCACAATATTACTACCATCTTAATTTGGTGTACCAACCCGAATAGTATCTTTCAGCTCCTTATCAGACGACACCTCGACCATAGCCCGAGCAAAGGTTGGACGACCTCATGAATCTAGATACATAGTACTTGTATACGAATCAAGCATCATAGGCCTCCCAGGCTTTGACACTATTAAGCTTAAGCCAATTTCGGTGAAACCAATTAACGGAATATCATGCAATTTAATCCAAACTGGCATGCACCTTAGTTACTACCTTCGTGTATTAAAAGATATAAGTAAAGATCAATCTTGACTTGTAATTTGGATCTAACTTGAAGTGTTGATTGTGCAGGATAGTAGATTTATGTTTTGGAATCGTTGATGTTAAAGTAAAGATTTCAAGCTTAAGCTAGTGAGTAGCTGATGGATAGTTGCAGAGCATATGAGAGTTGCTGTTCAAGTAGTCTTAGAAGGGCCCTTATGACATAAAGCTTAACTTGAGGTTATTTCTGCCAATTATGGGTTGAGAGAGTTATTTGTTAGTTACTAGTCGGTTAAGGAGTGCAGAGTATATCTAGGGCTTAATACCTGCATTCAAGTTCAATTCATCTTTTTCTGCTACCATCTCTCTCAATTCACACACTTTCGTTCTAAATCCTTAGTTATGATTTATAGATTGAATTCATCTAGTTGATGAATCTTTTTCCTTCTTCTTTGTAACAAGTGTTTAGTTAATACTTTCTGTACAACTTTTGGTTCTATTAATCAAGTTATGGTTTTGTTGATTATCGTTTGATCTTTAGTTGATATAATCATCAGATTCGTGTCACATTAAAGATGTGTTTGTTTATCTCTTAATGGATGGATTGATTTTTTTTGAACAACAGTTTGGGATCACCCAAGGGGGACTAAACCACCCGCGCGATCATCTTCTGCAGTTGCAGAACCCGCCCCAACTACTGCATTGGAGAAAACCCGGACCAATCCGAGGGCATGGCCGGTAAAACTCCCTTCCCATTGCCCCCGCAACGCAATGTGAGAAGCGACCACACCGTGGAATTTTTAAGATCAAGGATATCCTTGTGTGCAATGTTGCCGCCCCAGGGAATCGAACTCTCAACCTCTAACAAAGAGGTATGAGCCATTACCACTGGACCAACAACACAAGGATTCTTAATTGAATTGAATGATTTAACATTGAATGTTGAATTATTCAACGTTCGTCACATTTTGTTTGTAACCTTTGTATGAAAAGTGATGCTCAATGAAACAAAAATATGTGTTGAACCATTAAGAATTGAAATTATATCTTAACCATTAAGCACCTTCATTTCTTTGAATATAATTGCTATATTATATACATATACATAATAATAATAATAATAATAATAATAATAATAATAATAATAATAATAATAATAATAATAATAATAATAATAAGCAGTGTCGTAGGAAGATTTGTGATGGCCATTACACCGCTGCAGCTCGTGTTCTTTCTTCATCAGGCGTTGCTCCTTATAATGACGCCACACTGGCGGACTTGCTGTCTAAGCACCCTTCTTCTTTAGCTCCATCCTTGCCTGATATGATGGTTGATCAACTTCACCTCGTTACGACTTCTGCTATTGTTTTGGGCCAGATTAAAATTTTTCCTCGGGGCACATCATGTGGTAGGGATGGTTTACGTGCACAACACCTTATGGATTGCTTGAGTGGTGCTGATGTGGCAGTCTCGGATGAGTTGGTTGGCTCTATTACCGGGGTTGTTAATCTCTTTCTAGCTGGGAGGTGCCCTATGGAATTAGGAGAGTATATAGCTAGTGCTCCTCTCACACCGCTTGTCAAGCCCGGCGGTGGTCTTCGTCCTATAGCTGTGGGTACTGTTTGGCAACGTCTTGTTTCGAAGGTTGGCGCTGCTATGGTTGGCCAGTCTTTGGGAAGTTACTTCGGTGGTCTTCAATTTGGTGTTGGTGTTTCTTCAGGTGGTGAGGCTATTCTTCATGCTGTGAATCGGTTGATTGAGGATCGTGGCTCTGATGTTGGCCTCTCTATGTTATTAGTTGATTTTCAAAATGCATTCAATCTAGTTGATCATACGGTCATGTTGCGTGAAGTTCGCCACCTTTGTCCGAGCATTTCTCGGTGGGTTGAATTTTGCTACTCTAATCCAGCCAGATTGTATTATGGGAACCACACCTTATGGTCTTCTCAGGGGGTGCAACAGGGTGATCCCCTTGGTCCGCTGCTTTTTGCTTTGGTCTTACAACCCTTGGTTTCTAAAATCAGAGATAATTTTGAGGTTTTTCTTCAGGCGTGGTATTTGGATGATGGCACTATTATTGGGGACACTTTGGTGGTGGGGAAGGTTTTGCATTTGATTATTGAGGATGGGCCTCGATTTGGGCTACATCTCAACGTGGAAAAAACAGAAATTTTCTGGCCTATGGAGGACCCTCGCAGCAGGCAAGTAGGTGTCTTTCCTCCTAATATTGCTCGACCTTTAAATGGTGTTAAGTTGCTTGGGGTCCCCGCAAGTTCCGATCCTGGTTTTAGTAGTGAACTGGTGATGCAAAGGGTGACCAAGTCCATTGCGCTTATGGATAAGGTTGCTAAGCTTGATGATCCTCAGTGTGAGTTGTTGTTGCTTAGGGCATGTACGGGAGTTTCTAAACTCTACTTTACCTTGCGTACTTGTCCTCCTAGTATATTTGAGGCGGCTCAGCGAGCTTTCGATGGAGCCCTTCGATCTTCCTTGGAGCGTATTGTTACTGCTTCAGGGCCTGGGTTTGGTGATTGGCAGTGGCGGCTTGCCACCTTGCCATTTGCATTTGGAGGGCTTGGTGTTTATTCTGCGGGAGATGTTCGTCATTATGCTTTTGTGGCTTCTCGATTACAGTTTGCTGGGTTGCAGACCAAGCTCCTACGTCAAGCGGGTATTGTTGGTCTTGGTCGTGCTTTTGAAGATGCATTGGGTCTGTTTAATAAAACGGTTGGGTTTGATATTTTAGGTAATCCGAGTGAGGTCGCTGCCCCAATACTCATGAAGAAATTGGCAGATGTTTATTTCACAAAGGTTACCGCTTCTGCAGAATCCACTTTTTCGTTATCTCCCCGACAATCGGCCTTATGGAAATCACAGCAGGGTGATCACACCTCTGCTTGGCTAAGGGCAGTCCCTATTTTGGGGTTGGGTCAGACGATGAACGCAAAGACTTACCGATGTGTGTTGTGCTACCGGTTGGGTGTTCCATTGTTCTCTATCTCGACGGCATGCTCTGCCTGTTCAAGGGTTTTTCTGGGGATATTTTCGGGGATCACGCGGTGTCTTGTGCTGGTATGGTGGGTATTAAGCATCGACATAATGTTGTTCGGGATTCCCTTGTTGATGTTTGTTATCGATCTGGAATTTCAGCGAGAAAGGAGGTTGACATTGGGTTGTCTGGAGGGAACGACAGGGCCCTCAGACCTGCAGATGTGTTAATTTATTCCTGAGAGTGTGGTCGCGATGTTTGTGTTGACTTGACAGGGTCTTCTCCTTTGACGCAGTCTGGGCTTTCTGACTTTGTCCCTGGACGTGCTGTGGTTGATGCGGCTCGTAGGAAGCGGGTCAAGTATGAATCTAGCTGTCAGGCGATTGGTTATGGTTTCATTCCTTTCTCATTTTCTTCCCTTGGGGAATTAGAGAAGGAGGCTGTTTCTTTGCTAAAGCGGGTTCAGAAGAGTTCGATGGCGCAATATATTGGTGCCAGTGCTGCTGCTCATATTTTTACTAGGATAGGTTTTGCTATTGCTAGAGGTGTGGGGGCCCAGATTGTCTCTAGGCTTCCCACTAATTTTTTGTAAGTTTTAAATCTTTTAAGTTTATTATTATATTATAATAATAATAATAATAATAATAATAATAATAATAATAATAATTTTTATTTATAGTTATTAATTATAAGGTACGATAATTTTACATCATTTAGAATATTCACGTAATATAATTATCCAACGTGTTATTGTCATTCAGAACGAGGTTAAATCGGAACTTTTGAATCAACCATTTGCCTCTTAGTCATTATCAAATGCACTCTAACTGTCCATAATGTTATATTGGGCCGTCAAAACAAGTGTTTTTTTTTTTTTTTTTTTTTTTTTTTTTTTTTTTTAACGAGGAACCCCACTATGGGCCAGAGCACATTGGCCCCCCCACCGCAGGTAAACCCCGGGTAAACGGCAAGCCAGCCCTCCACCGCTACAAGTGTTTACTTGTGTTTCAAAGAATCAAAATGCATTTTAAAAGTGAAGTTTGTGCAACTTTGTGAATTTATAAAATAGACATGGACGAAAAGAGTATATACCTACTCGTATTATTTATAGGACGTGGATAAAATTAAACCTGCTCTAATTGTGTATTTGTGTGTAGTGGGAATGGGATATGAAAGTTTGGGCCTAAAACGGGCTTTCAATTCATGGAATCCTAGGGCTGCTATTGCAACCGAGATTTTAGTAACAATATATTATGTTAAACGAAGAAAAAAAAGACGCAGCCAACGCAATTGTTTTTCATAGCGTCAATGGAGCAAATTCAAAACCCTGTAACAACTTCAATTCATATCTCCAAAACCAAAACAAGATCAATGTTAAACCACATCCCTTTTGATATCCAAACAGAAATCATAAAGAGGCTTGCTGTCAAGCCTTTAATTCGATTCAGATCAGTATCAAAAACATGGAAGTCATTGATCAACAGCCCAAAGTTTGTTGCTACTTACGGCATCGACCATATTCAAATGCGTCATATACTTGTACCGTACTATAAAGATTATACTTTTATGTATACGTCCTTTGTTGATTATGATGATGACACTTTCTTGTTTGATCAAACTATTGTTCATGTCCTTCCAAGAGAACATAATAGTTATCGTTGCAGAATACTCGGTAGCTCCCATGGCTTGTTCGGTTTGGTTTATGATCATACATATTTATATGATGGTGTCAAGAAGATGTACGTTATCTGGAATCCGTCAATTAGAAAATCGATTGGTATTGATGCTCTTAAACCGTTGAGGTATTCTTTAAATAAAGTGTATTTTGGTGTTTGTCCTGTCACTCGTGACCCAAAACTTGTTACAATTACCCGAAACTGGATTGTACAAATTTATACATTAAGTTCGGGTAAGTGGAGGAAGATTTCCAACAAACTGCCACGTGGAACAATAAAATTGCATCCGGATTATGTAGTTACTGATAGGATTATGTACTGGGATGCTACTGACTCGACTACGAATGGTAGGTTTATCGTCTCATTTGATTTGACAAGTGAAGAATTTGCGTTAATTGACATCCCAAATTATATAACAAATCATAAATATAAGATCTTAAAGCTAAGAGACACTCTTGTGTTTCTTAAATATTTAAAAACCGCAAAAGTAGACTGTGAAGTATGGATGATGATGAATAATGGTGTGTCAAAAACGTTTACAAAGCTATACAACATTATGACATTAAATCCGTTACCAAACAGGGTTAGGGGATTCACAATACCAAACAGGGTTAGGGGATTCACAAATAGTGGCACACCTATAATTGAAACGGGAAACCACTTCGCTCCGGATGGACTTTATGTTATCGAACCCAACTCGGAACGTGTCACTAAGATTTGGTTTGAGGAAGAAGGATATGGACACTATCTGTGTGGATTGAATGTATATACATACCAGGAAACACTACTTTTGTTTGATCGATGAGATTTGCGTATCTATGTTGAAGTAAACTTAGGACGAAGATAATGGCCAATTGAATGTGTTATCCGAATGCTAAGGATTACTTGTGTCCTCTAATATAGTTAATTTTAACCTATCATTTCCTTTCTATGATTGTGCTGCTGCATAAGAAAAGTTCCTAGATTTTCGGATTCAAATTGTGAAACTTGAAGATTTTAATTTGAGATGTTTTGTTCTTGATGATGTTTTTCAAGTATTGAAATGTTACGTTAATAATGTTATATATACTTACATAGTTAGAACACTTACTAACTTACATAACTCTTTTCATGGTTGTAAATGTACCCGATTAGGCAGACTAGTTGAATATATACAAATATGTTCACCCCTATACTTGAACTCACAACCTCTTGATTGAAGGGGTTCACTCGATACCGCTAGGTCAATGACCATTTGGTGGATGTATTTTCCAAATCACCAAATGCTTTGCGTGCTTTAATATATAGTTTTAACCTTTTAATTTTTTTCTATGATTGAGCTGCTGAAGAAGCAAAAATTAATCGCAGATTTTCATATTCAAAATGCCAAACTAAAAGTTTTTAAGTTGATATATTTTGTACTTGATGTTTTTCAAGTATTAGAATGTTTTGTTTAGGGACAAATAAATATAAGGACGTGCATGACATCATGCATTGCGTTTCACATCGATCTTCTATACCTGAACATAAAATACCTTTGGACATCACACTTGTAAAATTATACAGTATGTGATTTGATTAGAGCTACGCCTTTCAGAGGCGTTTTGATATCATTATGAGAATGACGTCATACCACACGTTGGAGTCAGAATTTTTTTTTTAAAATGGGTTTTTTTTAGAGTAATTACAGAAATGGTTTTTCAAAAAAAAGAATTATAGAAATAGGTAAACCGATGTTTCAAACGTCGTTTTGTCAGTCAACTTCCAAACCGGCATTACATTTGCCGGTTTGGGTCCTCATAAACCCTAAACGTATATATACGTAGTACGTTTCTGACAGATACTGATATTCACTGCAAACAGGCCTTTCAAATGCTGGTTTGGACGTTGATATTTACTGCTTTTTCAGTTTTTTAGTGTATTATTACTGTATTTTTCAGTGTATTATTACTACAAAAATGCAATCTATCATGTCATTGTTTGAGTGTGCATTTGAATTTTCCAGCCAAAAATTTTATTTATAGAGCTATGATTGGAATCAATTAATCTCAATTCCATTGTGATTACATCTTGTTCTTTAATCACTAAAACACATCATCATATTACTGAAAACACTAAAACACCATTATATTCATCACATATAATGGTCGAATTTACTGGTTTTATGGTTCATTTTATTTGGGGTGGTAGAATTACATTTCAAAATGGGTGGTTAACTGGTGATGAAACATCACTTAGAACCAGTTTTCCACTATACCAAAAGATTAATTGCATGCAGTTAAACGAAATGGCTTATAAATGTGTGGGTGCTGATCCAAGAACACATACATTGAAGATGATTATGTGGAATGATTACTTCGGTAATGCGTGTCCGACTGAAATTCACGACGATAGGTCTTTGGAATCAATGTATTTTTTGGCTGGTCAAAATGCACGTTACGTTGGTCAAATTGAAATTCAGTTTGAGCAAGTCTTTCCGACACAAGGATCCGGTTTTGTTGATCAGTTACAAAGTTTAATTCAGTCTTCTTAAGTTACACAAACTGGGGCCGGTGGCGCATCCACATCTCAATCAGGAGGTGTGTTTGTAGATGACGATAAAGATGAAGATGAAGAGGTGGGTGAAGAACAAAATAAAGAAGTAAATTCCGATGATGGTGCGTCAACAACGAGTGATAGTTCCGTAGAGAATTATATTGTTGAAGGTGATATATCTGAAGATGATCAAAACGTGATCGAGTGACCGATCCAACCTATCGTGAACCATCATTTCGGGTTTCTTAATGTTAAAGAAGATTCTGGTCGACCTGCGTTCGATGAGGATGACGGGCTAGGATTTGATTGTTATAACGACGACGGTGTAATTAGAAAACGAATGGTTTTCATAAATAAAGAAGAACTTGTATCCGCTGTTAGGAATTGGAATATCGATCGACAGAGAGAAATATTTGTTGAAGATAGCAGGCCAAAATATTATAAAGAAATTTGTTACACAAACAGTCCTCATTACAATGGTCCAAACCAAAATATATGATGTCCTTGGATGGTAGCTGCGACAATGAAAAATAAGGATAATGTGTGGAAAATTACAAAATGGTTTGAGGGACACATTTGTTATGGAAGCGTGCAAAGTAACAACAATCTTTGCTTAACTTCCAGCATAATTGCTACTGATATTATATCTTATATTAGTCAAGATATTGCGTATGAGGTTAAACACATCCAAACTCACGTAAAAAAAGTTTGGAAAGTGGATATCTCTTACACAAAGGCTTGGAATTCAAGGCGTATTGCAATTGAACGTTTGTTTGGAACTTGGCAAAGCAACTTGGCAGAATTGCCCACATATGTCGATGAATTGCTTCACACCAATCCGGATACTATTGTTCGATGGGCGTTTGACCCTCAAGTAGAATATGGTGTCCACACATTCAAATATGTATTCTGGGCATTTGGCCCCGCTAATATGGCGTACCAACAATGTATTCCTATACATTGTATTGATGGGACTCATTTGAAGGGTAACTACATTGGCAAGATGCTTACAGCGGTAGCCAAAAATGCCAACGGGCAAATTCTGCCTGTTGCATTTGCAGTAGTTGATAATGAATCGAACGAAAGTTGGGCTTGGTTTTTGAAACTGGTCCAAACACATGTTAATGTCAGTAAAAGAGATTTGTGTATTATATCTGAACGTCATATAGGTATACTTAATGCAATGGCTAACCAGCAATATGGTTGACATCATCGTTATTGCTTGCGCCACATTCGTAGTAACTTGATGAAAAAGTTTAACAGAAACACCGAGTTGAAGAAGTTGTGTTGGAGGGCCGGTTCCACGATGCAAAGTAATAGATACAAACTTGCAGTGCGTGGAATTAAAACATTGAGTGAGGCGGCTTGGAAATATTTAGAAGACGCTGATATTCATAAGTGGACTTTGTATAGAGACAGTTTTCGTTTGCGTTGGGGTAACTTAACAACAAACACAGCCTAACAACAAACACAGCCGAGTCGTTGAACAATGTTTTGCGTCATGCACGTATGATGCCAGTCAAAGCGTGTATGGATTATACATTTCACTACACAAGAGAGCACTTCAACACGCAAGAAACAACCGCTCATGAATGAAAAGCACCACTATCGAAGTCTATGTGGACACAATTTCCAAAACGTGAAAAACTTGCTTCCGCTTACACGGTAACATGCTATAACCAGCAAACAGGTGTGTACAAGGTTCAATCAACATATCAAAGAAGCGGTGATGGTGGGACAGAGTACACTGTTAAATATTTGGCCAAAAAGTGGACTTGTGGAAGATGGCAACATCAAAGAATGTCTTGCTCTCATGGCATTGCAGTATGTCGCATGAGAAATAAAGATCCAAAAACCTTGATCGGTATATACTACACTACTACCACGTGGAAGGAACAATATAGTTATCACTTACATCCACTAAGAGATGCCACATACTGGACCACATCAAACTGGACAATGAAGGCCGATCCAACACGATTGATCACACATAGGGGTAGGAGATAATCACGACGACACTATAATGAAATGGATGAAATGCACAACAGAGATACAGGTCCACCTAGGTGTGGTTTTTGCTCACAACCAGGTCATAACAGGAATTCGTGTCCTACTAGGTTCGGTTAAGATATGAAGTAGTTGTAACCGTAGTTATCTGTGATCAATTGTTGTAAGCGTAGTTATGTTGTTGTAACCGTACTTATGTTTTCAATAAAAGTGTTGTTCGTAATAATGACAATGATAATAATGAAATAACTCAACCCTATTACAACTTATAGTTTGAGATGCAACTAAAAAAATGGATGAATTAGCATGCAATTTTAAATAAAACTAAAAAAAAAATAGCATGCAAATCGGCCTTTCAAATGCCGGTTTGATTGTTTCTACGGGTCCACATCGAAAACCTAAATACCGTATACCAGTTTAGTATTAAAAACACCCAAACCGGCATTTGAATAGCCGGTTTGGTGTCGAAACAGACAAACCGACAAATCAATGCTCGGTTTACCTATTTTTATAATTTTTTTAAAAAAACTACTTTTATAAAACCTATAAATATATTACTATTTTGAAAAAAAAAATCTTGGAGTCATAGCTAAACAGTTATCGATCTGTAGTGGTAGGTACGCTCTGTTCAAATTTCTTGCACTTGAAAGGAACAAGATTTGGGGGTCAACCGCGCTTCACTGCAGTCGAAGTGTGGTTGACCATGTAAGAGCTTGACGATTTTTTAAGAAAAAAATAATAATTTGAAAAAAAAAACTCTCATGACTCGAATCCAAAACCATCCGGTAGATATGCGAGCTGTCATGACCCAAAAATTTCGGTCAAATTTAAATTCTGATTACTCCGACAAGATAAGCAAATTGATGTGTTGCATTAAAATATTTTTTTCATACATTTAATTAACCATTGGACTTTACCCTACGATTCACGAACAACCAATAATTTAAAACTAGAACCCGTCATGATTTATATATGATTTTACTTTCTTAAATGAAAATGTTTTATGATATAATAATTTCTATTATTATAACCTCTTAATAAAATGATTTTGAATATAATTAATTTTAGAAAACTAAATTTTATAATATTTATATATGAAATGATAAAATTTACTATTAAACGATGCTATTTCAAATTAAAAATTTTACGTATTAAGTCGTTGTATTTTTATGATATAATTTTTGTAATTTTTTTAAGAAACGAAGTTAAATTAAAAATGTACAATTTGTAAAGCACAACGTACAACAACGTGTAGCTTAAATAGTTGAATTTAAATTAATTCATTTACTATTCATTAAATAGTAAATGAAATGAAATTAATTAATTTACTATTCACATGAAATGATAGAAATTATTAATTATAAGTTACATAAAATACCCATGAAGTATTTAATAAATATGACTTTTTTTAACAATTTACGATTCAATTTGATTCTAAATTTATTATTATATTATTATATTTTATTTCAATATTATTATATTTTATTTCAATATTATTATATTTATTACATTATTTTATTTAAATTAATATTATATTATATATCTTTGTCCAGTAAAAAACTAGGAAAACACATATTACGCTTATAAACGTTATAAATGAACCTTTTTACAACTAATTTTATAAAGCTTAAGACCAAAACAGATATTGATAGTGCTCCAAATGAACATATATTTAGGCACAATATCCTTCCAATATGTAAAGCTTTTAGTTACTATTGTTCTATTTTTATGTAATATTCGTTTAAATAAATAAGTGCGAAGACAAAAGAAGAAAACGACGATTTGAAGACGCAAATGACCAAAAAGCTCAAATGTACAAGATATAATTCAAGTGGTTCAATTTATTGATGAGAAACGTCCAAAAATGATAAGAGTACAAGTCGCAAAACGTAAAGTACAAGATATTAAATAGTACGCAAGGACGTTCGAAAATCTGAAACCAGGACATGAACCAACTATCAACGCGCGACGCAACGGAGCTAAAATTACAAATCAACTATGCACATGAATATAATATAATATATATATATATATATATATATATATATATATATATAATTATATAAAATTATATATATATATTATATATATATATATAATAAATATGTCGACAAGCTAGGAGCCAAAAAGTATGTGACCAGGAAATGACGGCCATGCGATCGCATGGCCAGAAGGCACAAAACTCATGCGACCGCATGAGTTACTGTAGCAGGCCACATCCTATAAATTCACCAGTTTTCTGCGAGTTTTAATATATCTTTTTCTATTTTCTTTCTCTTATCTCTCAATTTATATTTATATTTATATTTTAATTATAATTTTAATTTAAATTAATAATAATAAGGTTATGGTAGCTAATGTTGTAAGTTTTTAAGTCGGAACTCTGTCCGGGTAACACTACGCGATAAATAATCACTGTAGGGGTGGTCAGTATTTGGTTTGAAACCGTGGAACCCGAAAACCGAACCGAAACCAAACCGAAACCAAACCGGAAAATAACCAAACCGAATTTGAAAAATGGTTTTCGGATCGAGTCAAACCGAAACCGAATTTGAATTCGGTTTTCGGTTCGGTTTTCGGTTTTGAAAATTCTGAATTCGGTTTAACCGAAAACCGAATTCAAAATTTTTATATATTTAATTTGTATATTTATGTTTTAATGTCATTATAATTTGGGATCTAATCAATAAAATATGTTCTCACCCATATGACGATTTGGTAACTCAATTATAATTATGTTACTCAAATTATTATGTTTTTTTTCTTAATAACATAAGCGGTAAACGTCATAATTACGCTGTAAATATTAATAAATTATCGAATTCTTGATAATTTAATAGTACGTCATTGTTTTGGGATATAAATAACTAAGACATCAGTAACGCCATAATTTAACTTCGTTCTCATTTTTTACATAATATTCGGTTTTAATCGAAAATCGGACCGAATCCGAATTTGAATTCGGTTTTCGGTTTGGTTCGATTTTAACTTTGAATTCGGTTTTCGGTTCGGTTTTCGGTTTTGCTCAAAAAAATTTCAAAACCGAATACACCGAACCGAATAAACTGAACAAACCGAAAACCGAACCGATGAACACCCCTAAATCACTGTAAGCTATGTTCTTCCTTTTTAAATTAATGTCTCGTAACTAAGTTATTATTATGCTTATTTAAGCCAAAGTAATCGTGATGTTGGACTAAAAATTAAGATTGGGTTATTAGATTTTGTACCATAATTAAGGTTTGGACAAAAGACCGACACTTGTGGACATTGGACTATGACTATTAATAGATATGGGGTATTGTCTAATTGAGCGACCACTCATTGGAACCTGTCGAACCTATCTTCAAATTAGTTAATCTAATAATTATTAAAATGATTATGTATGTTCTATTTAGTGACGTTTATACGACATCTTTTACGATCATTTATTTAATTATTCGGGTTGGGTAATTGATTATTCATTCTGATCAAGTGGGTAAATTAATATTCATATCTTATTAAAACAGGGGTGGATTACATACAAGGATAATTGGTGTAATTGTTAACAAAGTAATAAAACCTTGGATTACACGCAGTCGATAACCTGCTGTAATCATTAAACAAAGTATTAAAACCTTGTTACAGTTCGAATCCCTAATTAGTTGGAATATTTGACTTCGGGAATAAGGTTAATTTGACGAGCATTTTATAATTATGACCAATGGACTATTATGGACAAAAACCAAATAGGTATCAAATAATCCAGGACAAAGGACAATTAACCCGGGTAACAATTAATTAAAATCAAAACGTCAAACATCATGATTACGGAAGTTTAAATAAGCATAATATTTTTATTTCATATTTCATCGTACCTTTATTTACTGTCATTTTAATTATTGCAATTTACTTTATTGCAATTTAAATTCTGTCATTTATATTATCGTTATTTATCTTTACGCTTTATTTAAAATCGACAAACCAGTCATTAAACGGTAAAAACTCCCCTTTTATAATAATATTACTATATATAATTATATATATTTTATACAAATATAGTTTTTAAAAATATAGCGTTAAACTCAGCTAGCTCCCTGTGGAACGAACCGGACTTACTAAAAACTACACTACTTTACGATTAGGTACACTGCCTATAAGTGTTGTAGAAAGGTTTAGGTATATCCACTCCATAAATAAATAAATAAAACTTGTGTAATTTCGCCGTATTTCATAATAAACAATAATAGTATTTCGTACACCTTAGCTATCACATCAAGTTTTTGGCGCCGCTGCCGGGGACAAACAACGCCGAAGCGAAACGCTATATATATATATATATATATATATATATATATATATATATATATATATATATATATATATATATGTAAAAAAATATATTAGTTTTTAAGATATTTTTGTAAAAATATAATATTTCTCATTTTATAAAAATATTTTGTTAAAAATACAAAAATATAAAAAAATAAAAAATATATATATATAAATATATATTTTTAAGAGTTTGTTTAAAATATATAAAATTATAAAGTATTTTTATTTCTATTTTAGTTTTTAAATATAAGTTTTATTTAATTTATATAAGTATTTTATTTAAATTAAAAACAGAAAAAAAAACAACACTGAACCTGTCGATTTTGAACCTGCATGTGAACTGAACCTGACCCTCATGCGATCGCATGAAGGTTCAGTTATAATGCCATGCGACCGCATGGTCGTGTCTGACAGGCCTGAACCTGAGCTGGTACGGATGGGGTTTGTGTTTAATTAATTATTATTATTAATTAATTAGAATTAGGGTTAATTAAAATAATAATTAGTTTAATTTAGTTCTATTTTTAGTTTTAATTAGTTTTATTAAGTTTAATTAAATATATAAAACAAATACTTTTATATAAATAATATAAAAATAATATTTTTATAAAAATTGTATTTTTATAACTTTAAGCTTATTTTTACAATTTGTATATTTTTATTGCTAATTCATAATTTATATGTTTTTTTCGTTCGTAACTAGTTTTAAACTTAGTATTTTGTCATAATAGCTCTCTAGATTTTTAGGCTTTGCCGTAAAATCTCTTAAGTGCTTTTTCTTTAGACTAAGATTTAGACGCTTTAGAATTTTACGACATCGCTTATCGCTTTTATAATTAATAAGTTTTAGTGCCTTATTAAGTTATTGCCGTTTTGGATATAGAATTCCTTTTAAGTTTTAATATCTTTAGACGCAACTTTTAATATTTAGTTTTTAGACTTTTAAGTTTCGACGTTTTTCTTTCTTATTTTTATTTTTCGACCTATTATTTTTCGACGTTTTACGACGCACTGTTTTTTTTTCTTATTTCTCGACGCTCTAGTTTTTAGGACATAGATTTTATTTTCAAAATTACGACGAAAAATTATTTTAAGCGGTTAAATTGATAGACATCCAAAATTTTCTGGTTCGTAGTAATAGTTGGATTTGTTAGTGGCGAGTTGTGGGCTTCCGATTTCAAGGGTCCTGGCTACCTGATGCATCTATTGGATATTCGAAACGTGGATAAAAGCAGAAAAATCTATTAATTTGATAACTTATATAATTTTTATCTTTATAACTAATAGGATATTCAGTGAATGCACCGAGCAAAACGTTCACCACCTTTCATACGTTCACCACCTGTAACCTGATCAAGACATCTAGCCAATATTGTCGCCGTTGATTTTTCTTTGGAATTATCATCTAGTCGAACAAGTACTCCAATTCAAATTTCCGATAATCCATTTTTTGAACCCGACTTCACTACCGAGAACCCGGAGGATATTCAGGGACAATTCAGAGATCCTGAACCAATAATCATTCCTCCTAAACCCCAAATCACTCATCCAGAGATTGTCGAGGAAGAAACCATTAAATCAGAATCCTCTAGTGATTCAGATTCAACAATTTCAATCATGGAAAATCTGGAACCTCTAAGTATGGAAAACCGAATGAGAGCCACACGTACGGGCCAAGGTCACGCCATTATTAAGCCAGATATTAATGCGACGGATTATGAAATCAAAGGACAAATCCTACACATGGTAACTAATCAATGCCAATATAGTGGTACGCCGAAGGAAGATCCAAACGAACATCTTCGAACCTTTAATAGGATCTGTACTATATTCAAAATTAGAGAAGTTGAGGATGAACAGATCTATCTCATGTTGTTTCCCTGGACTTTAAAGGGAGAAGCCAAAGATTGGTTAGAATCGTTACCTGAAGGGGCGATTGATACATGGGATGTTTTAGTTGAAAATTTTCTTAAACAATTCTTTCCGGCATCTAAAGCTGTGAGACTTCAAGGAGAAATTGTTACGTTCACGCAGAAGCCAAATGAAACTCTATATGAGGCGTGGACAAGATTTGGAAAGTTGTTAAGAGGATGTCCGCAACATGGTTTAGACACTTATCAAATAGTACAAATATTCTACCAAGGTATCGACATTGCTACACGAAAAGACATCGACATAGTAGCTGGTGGTTCCATTATGAAGAAAACCGCAACCGAAGCTCACAAAATTATTGATAACACAGCCTCCCACTCGTATGATTGGCACCAGGAAAAAGATATCTTTCGTTCATCTAAAGCGGCTAGAGCCGATTCTAGCCATGACTTTGATTCCGTTTCCGCAAAAATAGATGCTTTCGAGAGACGAATGGAAAAGATGAATAAAGATATTCACGCAATACGAATCAGTTGTGAGCAATGCGGTGGACCACACTTAACGAAAGATTGTCACATTGAACAAACGATGGAACAACGAGAGAATGTTTCCTACATGAACCAAAGGCCAGGAAATAATTATCAAAATAATTATCAACCGCCAAGGCCAAACTTCAATCGAAATCAAAACATTCTTTACAATCCAAATGGACCCAACAATAACACGTACAATCAACAAGGTCCGAATAACCAACCAACTCAAACAACACTTTCAATCAACAAAGACCTAGCTTGTATATACCACCACAACAAACCGAAGAGAAAAAGCCAAATCTGGAAGAAATGATGGCAAAGCTAATGGAATCTCAAACACAATTTATTACATCTCAAACCCAAACAAATGAGAGGTTTGATCAGTCATTAAGAACTCAACAAGCTTCCATTTTGAATCTAGAAAAACACGTAGGTACTCTTGCTAGCATGATGAGTGAGAGGGAACAAGGAAAGCTACCGAGTAATACTGAAGTAAATCCTCGGAATGAGAATGTTAATATGGTTTCAACGAATTCTGAAAAATCAGTACCAGAAGATGGGAAGGTTTTAGATGTGAGTAACGATGAAGAAGTTACAACACTACCACCACCAGAGTATGTAAAGCCAGTGGTGGAACTATACAGACCACCCATCCCGTTTCCAAGAAAAGGAGTTGAGTATGAGCAAGTAATAGGTAATAAAGTTTGTGATACCTCTGGAAAGAAGAAGAAGAATAAGAAAGTACAAGAAACAAAAACCGTAAAGATAAACCCGGTGAAGACAGTTCCACCAAAACCTCCACCCAGGGTGGGTGATCCGGGTGAATTTATTGTTCCTTATCTACTTAGTGATTGTGTCATGTATGATGCACTAGCAGATTTAGGTGCGAGTGTGAGTGTTATGCCTCTTTCATTATATAAGAGATTAGGAGTAGGTGAGTTAAGTCCAACAGAGATGAGTGTTCGACTCTTTGATCAAACCATTAGGCACCCAGTTGGAATTGCTGACAACCTACCCGTTCAAGTAGGTAATTTAACCTTTCTAGTCAAATTTATTGTCATTGACATAGAAGAGGACTCAAACATTCCTCTAATTTTAGGTCGACCATTCTTAGCGTCCACCGGGGCGTTATTTGATGTAAGAGAGGGTAGAATGACACTTAATAATGGTGAAAAATCGATCACCTTTGTGAGTCGAAAGTCTAAATCTCCACCAACCATAACCATTGAACCAACAAAAACGATTGGTAAGAACCATGTTGTTTTACCAACTCCAACGGTAGTACTTAGCAATAATAAAACGCCTAAGTGTGGGAAAAATGAAGTAACACCTAATGATGACTTGATAACAAAGAACCCCGTTGTTGATACAAAATTAAATGACTCCGTTATTAATAGCTCAATGAAGAAACTTATTAAACGGATTCGCGATGCTAGAACCAAGGGGAAGTTTAAGTTATGTAACCGGTTAGTATCCAATCTATCGCCTAAAGAAAAGGAGAAACTAGTTGAATTTGTGGATATTACACAAGAATCCGACCAATGGCTTAAAGCAAAAGTCACAGTTATGCAAGTTGATTATGGTCCAAAAGAAATTGACGATGAAGTTAATCACAATTTCGACACCATAGCACCTAAGTGTGGGGAGATTCAAATGTTCTAAAAGGAAAACGTTGTTTAGAGTTAGTTGTTCTGTTCTCGTGTAGTTCCGAGAATGGAATCCGATTGGTCTTTTCCACTAGCAGACACTAAAGAACTAGTTTTCTCCCCCCATTCTGAATTTTTGTTTTGTAGGTTTTGTTTGAAATTAATATGCATTTTATAAATTTAAGTTTTGTGTGAATTTAAAAACAAAATTTACTTTATTTCATTACGTTTAAAAAATTGATTTCTAAAATTCGTCGTAAGTTGAAGACTAGGTCATTAAACCGAAATTGCTTTACCCGAGGGCGGGGCGAAAAATTTTGTTATCATTATTTTTAATTTTATTGACCTAAAGTATACCAAAAAAAAAAAACTAAAAAATATTTGCTTTTAAAACAATATCTTTAAAAAATGACAAATTTTAAATTTTGTTGAGGGACGGACTAGGTAAACATACCGAAACTACCTAAAGTAAAAGGAAACAAAATTTTAAAAAAATTATTCATTTAAATTATTTTAATAAATAAAGGTTATATATATATATATATATATATATATATATATATATATATATATATATATATATATATATATATATATATATATATATATATATATATATATATTTGTTTGTAGTTTATCTTATATACAAAACAGGGTAAAACAGCGCACTTTCAAAGACTGACATTAAGTTCAGCAAAAGCTACTAATTTTGACGACAAGACGCAAAATATCAAATGTGATATAAAATAATATGTTGCAAACTCGGTATTTTTAATCACTTTTCTACACTATTCACAATCATGAATTTATAATTATAGTCTGATTTCATGCAAATGAGGACATTGCATGATCTCAAGTGTGGGGAAGGGTTATAAATTCTCCCGGGTTTACACTTAGTTTATTTGCCAAATTTTGTGAAAATTTGAAAAATTTTCAATAAAATGAATTCAAAATCATGTTTATACATATTTATGAACGATAAAACTAGGTATTAATGCCAAAATTATTGTTATCTCTGAGAGAACATAAATGGAGAAACAACCCAAAACGTTAGAATTCATTTAAAATGGAATAGAGGAGAATAAAAAGGCAAAGAAAAAAATAAATAAAAGCTAAGTGTGAGAAGAATTTACCAAGTTATTTAAAACACATATCACATATGTTTGTACAAGATTATTACAGGTACTTTTGTTTTGGACGATTTTAATCAGTTTTACCTAATTTACTGTAACATATTTGAAAGAAAGATGGATCTGCACAATGAATCAATTCCATCATTAAAAGGAAGTAAAGTCTTCCGAAAAAGACACGCGCTTCTTGATTTAGGTCAGGAAGTTGTCGTCCAGACCAGTTGTAGAGTCTACGAAAAACTTTGAAAAGTTTTCTCGAAAATCAGCTGGAAATCCACGGACCTCAGCATCAAACAGGGTCGCCAAGTGGTCAGACTTATCCTAACCATGAGAGGATCTATCTCGTAAAATGGGGAGGGCGCCGTGCGAATTAGCTTGACAAGACTAATGAATCAGACCCCCAGAAAGGATAATCTCCTTGAAGATTAAAAATCAGCTTTTAAGCCTGATATTACTCAATCCTTGAGATTGACTTTAAAGATTGAGAATTACAAACTCATGGAATTCGATGATATCTAAACTCGAGCTTGAACGAGAAAATATTTTGATCAAATTAAAACCGATTTGTTTTCTGAAAACCCATTTTCAATGCGTTCATTACCATTGAACGTAAAATCCTAGAAATTCACCTAGAATTCATTAGGTCACCTGAACCAAATCGGGTGTCAACCGTAAGAACGGTGGTTGCATAGCATGGTCAAAGACAGGACCTTGTGCCAGACCGAAAAATTATAGGGTGATCTTTACTATTCCTCCTACAAAGAATAGTAATTGCATCTGACACGTTATAGACCATAATCAAAAGCATGTCACGGGACATTGCCTTAACAGTTGCTTGTTCAACGCTTTCCTTTACAACCGGACGGTAGTTTACCGAAAGGTAATATTCGGAGCAAGTTTACTGGACGTGTTGGTTTCCCAATACAAGGTTAGCAAGTGGGTGACACAAAACCATAAGTTTTGAGCTAAAATTTTTAAATCTAAAACCCACTAAACCCACAAAAACAATTTCGCAAACACCGGTGAAGGGTTATTCCGGAAAACTTGTCTAGGGTAAAAACTAGATTGAATTTAAAAAAAAATCAAATGTTTTCATAAAGATTCAATTTCCTTAAAGCATCTAAATTTTTATAGTCATGTCGGACTGTAAACCACATCGTTACTATCATTGTTTATACTGCCGTATCAAAATCACTAATGTATAAAGTGTGAGAATAAAAAAAGGTGATTCGAGTGAAGTGTGATTTAATTTCAAGTTTTGTATTGCTTGAGGACAAGCAACGTTCAAGTGTGGGGATATTTGATAGTGCTCCAAATGAACATATATTTAGGCATAATATCCTTTCAATATGTAAAGCTTTTAGTTACTATTGTTCTATTTTTATGTAATATTCGTTTAAATAAATAAGTGTGAAGACAAAAGAAGAAAACGACGATTTGAAGACGCAAATGACCAAAAAGCTCAAATGTACAAGATATAATTCAAGTGGTTCAATTTATTGATGAGAAACGTCCAAAAATGATAAGAGTACAAGCCGCAAAACGCAAAGTACAAGATATTAAATAGTACGCAAGGATGTTCGAAAATCTGAAACTGGGACATGAACCAACTATCAACGCGCGACGCAACAGAGCTAAAATTACAAATCAACTATGCACATGAATATAATATAATATATATATAATTTTATAAAATTATATATATATTATATATATAAAATAAATATGTCGACAAGCTAGGAGCCAAAAAAGTATGTGACCAGGAAATGACGGCCATGCGATCGCATGTCCAGAAGGCACAAAACTTATGCGACCGCATGAGTTACTGTAGCAGGCCACATCCTATAAATTCACCAGTTTTCTGCGAGTTTTAATATATCTTTTTCTATTTTCTTTCTCTTATCTCTCAATTTATATTTATATTTATATTTATATTTTAATTATAATTTTAATTTAAATTAATAATAATATGGTTATGGTAGCTAATGTTGTAAGTTTTTAAGTCGGAACTCTGTCCGGGTAACGCTACGCGATAAATAATCACTGTAAGCTATGTTCTTCCTTTTTAAATTAATGTCTCGTAACTAAGTTATTATTATACTTATTTAAGCCAAAGTAATCGTGATGTTGGACTAAAAATTAAGATTGGGTTATTAGATTTTGTACTATAATTAAGGTTTGGACAAAAGACCGACACTTGTGGACATTGGACTATGACTATTAATAGATAGGGGGTATTGTCTAATTGAGCGACCACTCATTAGAACCTGTCGTACCTATCTTCAAATTAGTTAATCTAATAATTATTAAAATGATTATGTATGTTCTATTTAGTGACGTTTATACGACATCTTTTACGATCATTTATTTAATTATTAGGGTTGGGTAATTGATTATTCATTCTGATCAAGTGGGTAAATTAATATTCATATCTCATTAAAACAGGGGTGGATTACATACAAGGATAATTGGTGTAATTGTTAACAAAGTAATAAAACCTTAGATTACACGCAGTCGATAACCTGGTGTAATCATTAAACAAAGTATTAAAACCTTATTACAGTTCGAATCCCTAATTAGTTGGAATATTTGACTTCGGGAATAAGGTTAATTTGACGAGCATTTTATAATTATGACCAATGGACTATTATGGAAAAAAACCAAATAGGTATCAAATAATCCAGGACAAAGGACAATTAACCCGGGTAACAATTAATTAAAATCAAAACGTCAAACATCATGATTACGGAAGTTTAAACAAGCATAATATTTTTATTTCATATTTCATCGTACCTTTATTTACTGTCATTTTAATTATTGCAATTTACTTTATCGCAATTTAAATTCTGTCATTTTTATTATCGTTATTTATCTTTACGCTTTATTTAAAATCGACAAACCGGTCATTAAACGGTAAAAACACCCATTTTATAATAATATTACTATATATAATTATATATATTTTATACAAATATAGTTTTTAAAAATATAGCGTTAAACTCAGCTAGCTCCCTGTGGAATGAACCGGAGTTACTAAAAACTACACTACTTTACGATTAGGTACACTGTCTATAAGTGTTGTAGAAAGGTTTAGGTATATCCACTCCATAAATAAATAAATAAAACTTGTGTAATTTCGCCGTATTTCATAATAAACAATAATAGTATTTCGTACACCTCCACTATCACATCAAGTTTTTGGCGCCGCTGCCGGGGACAAACAACGCCGAAGCGAAACGCTATATATATAAATAAATAAAAATTAGTTTTTAAGATATTTTTGTAAAAATATAATATTTCTCATTTTGTAAAAATATTTTGTTAAAAATACAAAATTAGAAAAAATAGAAAATATATATATATATATATATATATATATAAATATATATTTTTAAGAGTTTGTTTAAAATATATAAAATTATAAAGTATTTTTATTTCTATTTTAGTTTTTAAATATAAGTTTTATTTATTTTATATAAGTATTTTATTTAAATTAAAAACAGAAAAAAAACAACACTGAACCTGTCGATTTTGAACCTGCATGTGAACTGAAATTGACCCTCATGTGATCGCATGAAGGTTCTGTTATAATGCCATGCGACCGCATGGTCGTGTCTGACAGGCCTGAACCTGAGCTGGTACGGATAGGGTTTGTGTTTAATTAATTATTATTATTAATTAATTAGAATTAGAGTTAATTAAAATAATAATTAGTTTAATTTAGTTCTATTTTTAGTTTTAATTAGTTTTATTAAGTTTAATTAAATATATAAAACTAATACTTTTATATAAATAATATAAAAATAATATTTTTATAAAAATTGTATTTTTATAACTTTAAGCTTATTTTTACATTTTGTATATTTTTATCGTTAATTCATAATTTATATGTTTTTTTTCCGTTCGTAACTAGTTTTAAACTTAGTATTTTGTCATAATAGCTCTAGATTTTTAGGCTTTGCCGTAAAATCCCTTAAGTGCTTTTTCTTTAGACTAAGATTTAGACGCTTTAGAATTTTACGACGTCGCTTATCGCTTTTATATTTAATAAGTTTTAGTGCCTTATTAAGTTATTGCCGTTTTGGATATAGAATTCCTTTTAAGTTTTAATACCTTTAGACGCAACTTTTAATATTTAGTTTTTAGACTTTTAAGTTTCGACATTTTTCTTTCTTATTTTTATTTTTCGACCTTTTATTTTTCGACGTTTTACAACGCACTCTTTTTCTTTCTTATTTCTCGACGCTCTGGTTTTTAGGACATAGATTTTATCTTCAAAATTTCGACGAAAAATTATTTTAAGCGGTTAAATTGATAGACATCTAAAATTTTCTGGTTCGTAGTAATAGTTGGATTTGTTAGTGGCGAGTTGTGGGCTTCCGATTTAAAGGGTCCTGGCTACCTGCTGCATCTATTGGCTATTCGAAACGTGGGTAAAATCAGAAAAGTCTATTAATTTGATAACTTATATAATTTTTATATTTATAACTAATAGGATATTCAGTAAATGCACCGAGCAAAACGTTCACCACCTTTCATACGTTCACCACCTGTAACCCGATCAAGACATCTATCCAATATTGTCGCCGTTGATTTTTCTTTGGAATTATCATCTAGTCGAACAAGTACTCCAATACAAATTTCCGATAATCTATTTTTTGAACCCGACTTCACTACCGAGAACCCGGAGGATATTCAAGGACAATTCAGAGATCCTGAATCAATAATCATTCCTCCTGAACCCCAAATCACTCATCCAGAGATTGTTGAGGAAGAAACCATTAAATCAGAATCCTCTAGTGATTCAGATTCAACAATTTCAATCATGGAAAATCTGGAACCTCTAAGTATGGAAAACTGAATGAGAGCCACACGTATGGGCCAAGGTCACGCCATTATTAAGCCAGATATTAATGCGACAGATTATGAAATCAAAGGACAAATCCTACACATGGTAACTAATCAATGCCAATATAGTGGTACGCCGAAGGAAGATCCAAACGAACATTTTCGAACCTTTAATAGGATCTATACTCTATTCAAAATCAGAGAAGTTGAGGATGAACAGATCTATCTCATGTTGTTTCCCCGGACTTTAAAGGGAGAAGCCAAAGATTGGTTAGAATCGTTACCTGAAGGGACGATTGATACATGGGATGTTTTAGTTGAAAATTTTCTTAAACAATTCTTTCCGGCATCTAAAGCTGTGAGACTTCAAGGAGAAATTGTTACGTTCACGCAGAAGCCAAATGAAACTCTATATGAGGCGTGGACAAGATTTGGAAAGTTGTTAAGAGGATGTCCGCAACATGGTTTAGACACTTATCAAATAGTACAAATATTCTAACAAGGTATCGACATTGCTACACGAAAAGACATCGACATAGCAGCTGGTGGTTCCATTATGAAGAAAACCGCAACCGAAGCTCACAAAATTATTGATAACACAGCCTCCCACTCGCATGAGTGGCACCAGGAAAAAGATATCTTTCGTTCAACTAAAGCGGCTAGAGCCGATTCTAGCCATGACTTTGATTCCATTTTCGCAAAAATAGATGCTTTCGAGAGACGAATGGAAAAGATGAATAAAGATATTCACGCAATACGAATCAGTTTTGAGCAATGCGGTGGACCACACTTAACGAAAGATTGTCACATTGAACAAACGATGGAACAACGAGAGAATGTTTCCTACATGAACTAAAGGCCAGGAAATAATTATCAAAATAATTATCAACCGCCAAGGCCAAACTTCAATCGAAATCAAAACATTCTTTACAATCCAAATGGACCCAACAATAACTCGTACAATCAACAAGGTCCGAATAACCAACCAACTCAAAACAACACTTTCAATCAACAAAGACCTAGCTTGTATATACCACCACAACAAACCGAAGAGAAAAAGCTAAATCTGGAAAAAATGATGGCAAAGCTAATGGAATCTCAAACACAATTTATTACATCTCAAACCCAAACAAATGAGAGGTTTGATCAGTCATTAAGAACTCAACAAGCTTCCATTTTGAATCTAGAAAAACACGTAGGTACTCTTGCTAGCATGATGAGTGAGAGGGAACAAGGAAAGCTACCGAGTAATACTGAAGTAAATCCTCGGAATGAGAATGTTAATATGGTTTCAACGAATTCTGAAAAATCAGTACCAGAAGATGGGAAGGTTTTAGATGTGAGTAACGATGAAGAAGTTACAACACTACCACCACCCGAGTATGTAAAGCCAGTGGTGGCACTATACAGACCACCCATCCCGTTTCTAAGAAAAGGAGTTGAGTATGAGCAAGTAATAGGTAATAAAGTTTGTGATACCTCTGGAAAGAAGAAGAAGAATAAGAAAGTACAAGAAACAAAAACCGTAAAGATAAACCAGGTGAAGACAATTCCACCAAAACCTCCACCCAGGGTGGGTGATCCGGGTGAATTTATTGTTCCTTGTCTACTTAGTGATTGTGTCATGTATGATGCACTAGCAGATTTAGGTGCGAGTGTGAGTGTTATGCCTCTTTCATTATATAAGAGATTAGGAGTAGGTGAGTTAAGTCCAACAGAGATGAGTGTTCGACTCTTTGATCAAATCATTAGGCACCCAGTTGGAATTGCTGACAACCTACCCGTTCAAGTAGGTAATTTAACCATTCTAGTTGAATTTATTGTCATTGACATAGAAGAGGACTCAAACATTCCTCTAATTTTAGGTCGACCATTCTTAGCGTCCACCGGGGCGTTATTTGATGTAAGAGAGGGTAGAATGACACTTAATGATGGTGAAAAATCGATCACCTTTGTGAGTCGAAAGTCTAAATCTCCACCAACCAAAACCGTTGAACCAACAAAAACGATTGGTAAGAACCATGTTGTTTTACCAACACCAACGGTAGTGCTTAGCAATAATAAAATGCCTAAGTGTGGGGAAAATGAAGTAACACCTAATGATGACTTGATAACAAAGAACCCCTTTGTTGATACAAAATTAAATGACTCCGTTATTAATAGTTCAATAAAGAAACTTATTAAACGGATTCGCGATGCTAGAACCAAGGGGAAGTTTAAGTTATGTAACCGGTTAGTATCCAATCTATCGCCTAAAGAAAAGAAGAAACTAGTTAAATTTGTGGATATTATACAAGAATTCGACCAATGGCTTAAAGCAAAAGTCACAGTTATGCAAGTTGATTATGGTCCAAAAGAAATTGACGATGAAGTTAATCACAATTTCGACACCACAGCTACCTAAGTGTGGGGAGATTCAAATGTTCTAAAAGGAAAACGCTGTTTAGAGTTAGTTGTTCTGTTCTCGTGTAGTTCCGATAATGGAATCCGATTGGTCTTATCCACTAGCAGACACTAAAGAACTAGTTTTCTCCCCCCATTCTGAATTTTTGTTTTGTAGGTTTTGTTTGAAATTAATATGCATTTTTTAAATTTAAGTTTTGTGTGAATTTAAAAACAAAATTTACTTTATTTCATTACGTTTAAAAAAATGATTTCTAAAATTCGTCGTAAGTTGAAGACTAGGTCATGAAACCGAAATTGCTTTACCCGAGGGCGGGGCGAAAAATTTTGTTATCATTATTTTTAATTTTATTGATCTAAAGTATACAAAAAAAAAAAAACCTCAAAAATCTTTGCTTTTAAAACAATCGCTTTAAAAAACGACAAATTTTAAATTTTGTCGAGGGACGGACTAGGTAAACATACCGAAACTACCTAAAGTAAAAGGAAATAAAATTTTAAAAAAATTATTCATTTAAATTGTTTTAATAAATAAAGGCTATATATATATATATATATATATATATATATATATATATATATATATATATATTTGTTTGTAGTTTATCTTATATACAAAACAGGGTAAAACAACGCACTTTCAAAGACTGACATTAAGTTCAGCAAAAGCTACTAATTTTGATGACAAGACGCAAAATATCAAATGTGATATAAAATAATATGTTGCAAACTCGGTATTTTTAATCACTTTTCTACACTATTCACCCTCATGAATTTATAATTATAGTCTGATTTCATGCAAATGAGGGCATTGCATGATCTCAAGTGTGGGGAAGGGTTATAAATTCTCTCGGGTTTACACTTAGTTTATTTGCCAAATTTTGTGAAAATTTGAAAAATTTTCAATAAAATGAATTCAAAATCATGTTTATACATATTTATGAACGATAAAACTAGGTATTAATGCCAAAATTATTGTTATCTCTGAGAGAACATAAATGGAGAAACAACCCAAAACGTTAGAATTCATTTAAAATGGAATAGAGGAGAATAAAAAGGCAAAGAAAAAAATAAATAAAAGCTAAGTGTGAGAAGAATTTACCAAGTTATTTAAAACACATATCACATATGTTTGTACAAGATTATTACAGGTACTTTTGTTTTGGACGATTTTAATCAGTTTTACCTAATTTACTGTAACATATTTGAAAGAAAGATGGATCTGCACAATGAATCAATTCCATCATTAAAAGGAAGTAAAGTCTTCCGAAAAAGACACGCGCTTCTTGATTTAGGTCAGGAAGTTGTCGTCCAGACCAGTTGTAGAGTCTACGAAAAACTTTGAAAAGTTTTCTCGAAAATCAGCTGGAAATCCACGGACCTCAGCATCAAACAGGGTCGCCAAGTGGTCAGACTTATCCTAACCATGAGAGGATCTATCTCGTAAAATGGGGAGGGCGCCGTGCGAATTAGCTTGACAAGACTAATGAATCAGACCCCCAGAAAGGATAATCTCCTTGAAGATTAAAAATCAGCTTTTAAGCCTGATATTACTCAATCCTTGAGATTGACTTTAAAGATTGAGAATTACAAACTCATGGAATTCGATGATATCTAAACTCGAGCTTGAACGAGAAAATATTTTGATCAAATTAAAACCGATTTGTTTTCTGAAAACCCATTTTCAATGCGTTCATTACCATTGAACGTAAAATCCTAGAAATTCACCTAGAATTCATTAGGTCACCTGAACCAAATCGGGTGTCAACCGTAAGAACGGTGGTTGCATAGCATGGTCAAAGACAGGACCTTGTGCCAGACCGAAAAATTATAGGGTGATCTTTACTATTGCTCCTACAAAGGATAGTAATTGCATCTGGCACGTTATAGACCATAATCAAAAGCATGTCACGGGACATTGCCTTAACAGTTGCTTGTTCAACGCTTTCCTTTACAACTGGACAGTAGTTTACCTAAAGGTAATATTCGGAGCAAGTTTACTGGACGTGTTGCTTTCCCAATACAAGGTTAGCAAGTGGGTGACACAAAACCATAAGTTTTGAGCTAAAATTTTTCAAATCTAAAACCCACTAAACTCACAAAAACAATTTCGCAAACACCGATGAAGGGTTATTCCGGAAAACTTATCTAGGGTAAAAACTAAATTGAATTTTTAAAAAAATCAAATGTTTTTATAAAGATCCAATTTCCTTAAAGCATCTAAATTTTTATAGTCATGTGGGACTGTAAACCACACCGTTACTATCATTGTTTATACCGCCGTATCAAAATCACTAATGTATAAAGTGTGAAAATAAAAAAAGGTGATTCAAGTGAAGTGTGATTTAATTTCAAGTTTTGTATTGCTTGAGGACAAGCAACGTTCTAGTGTGGGGATATTTGATAGTGCTCCAAATGAACATATATTTAGGCACAATATCCTTCCAATATGTAAAGCTTTTAGTTACTATTGTTCTATTTTTATGTAATATTCGTTTAAATAAATAAGTGCGAAGACAAAAGAAGAAAACGACGATTTGAAGACGCAAATGACCAAAAAGCTCAAATGTACAAGATATAATTCAAGTGGTTCAATTTTTTGATGAGAAACGTCCAAAAATGATAAGAGTACAAGCCGCAAAACGCAAAGTACAAGATATTAAATAGTACGCAAGGACGTTCGAAAATCCGAAACCGGGACATGAACCAACTATCAACGCGTGACTCCGGAGCTAAAATTACAAATCAACTATGCACATGAATATAATATAATATATATATAATTATATAAAATTATATATATATTATATATATAAAATAAATATGTCGACAAGCTAGGAGCCAAAAAGTATGTGACCAGGAAATGACGGCCATGCGATCGCATGGCCAGAAGGCACAAAACTCATGCGACCGCATGAGTTACTGTAGCAGGCCACATCCTATAAATTCACCAGTTTCTGCGAGTTTTAATATATCTTTTTCTATTTTCTTTCTCTTATCTCTCAATTTATATTTATATTTTAATTATAATTTTAATTTAAATTAATAATAATATGGTTATGGTAGCTAATGTTGTAAGTTTTTAAGTCGGAACTCTGTCCGGGTAACGCTACGCGATAAATAATCACTGTAAGCTATGTTCTTCCTTTTTAAATTAATGTCTCGTAACTAAGTTATTATTATGCTTATTTAATCCAAAGTAATCATGATGTTGGACTAAAAATTAAGATTGGGTTATTAGATTTTGTACCATAATTAAGGTTTGGACAAAAGACCGACACTTGTGGACATTGGACTATGACTATTAATAGATTGGGGATATTGTCTAATTGAGCGACCACTCATTGGAACCTGTCGAACCTATCTTCAAATTAGTTAATCTAATAATTATTAAAATCATTATGTATGTTCTATTTAGTGACGTTTATACGACATCTTTTACGATCATTTATTTAATTATTCGGGTTGGGTAATTGATTATTCATTCTGATCAAGTGGGTAAATTAATATTCATATCTCATTAAAATAGGGGTGGATTACATACAAGGATAATTGGTGTAATTGTTAACAAAGTAATAAAACATTGGATTACACGCAGTCGATAACCTGGTGTAATCATTAAACAAAGTATTAAAACCTTGTTACAGTTCGAATCCCTAATTAGTTGGAATATTTGACTTCGGGAATAAGGTTAATTTGACGAGCATTTTATAATTATGACCAATGGACTATTATGGACAAAAGCCAAATAGGTATCAAATAATCCAGGACAAAGGACAATTAACCCGGGTAACAATTAATTAAAATCAAAACATCAAACATCATGATTACGGAAGTTTAAATAAGCATAATATTTTTATTTCATATTTCATCGTACCTTTATTTACTGTCATTTTAATTATTGCAATTTACTTTATCGCAATTTAAATTATGTCATTTATATTATCGTTATTTATCTTTACGCTTTATTTAAAATCGACAAACCGGTCATTAAACGGTAAAAACCCTCCTTTTATAATAATATTACTATATATAATTATATATATTTTATACAAATATAGTTTTTAAAAATATAGCGTTAAACTCAGCTAGCTCCCTGTGGAACGAACCGGACTTACTAAAAACTACACTACTTTACGATTAGGTACACTGCCTATAAGTGTTGTAGAAAGGTTTAGGTATATCCGCTCCATAAATAAATAAATAAAACGTGTAATTTTGCCGTATTTCATAATAAACAATAATAGTATTTCGTACACCTCTGCTATCACATATATATATATATATATATATATATATATATATATATATATATATATATATATATATATATATATATATATATATATATATATATATATATATGTATTCAAATATAAAAAGTGAAAATTTTTATCCATATTTTTACCCGTCAATTATTAGCAACAGAGTACGAAATACCGGTCCGTGAAAACTGTCGGCATAAACTAACAAAAATGGGGCGGATAAGATTACACACGTTTGATTTCTTTTATTATTATATTATTATATTATTATATTATTATTATATTATTACTTTATTATATTATTATAATATTATATTTATTATCTATATGTATATGTTCGATCATCTGCGAAGACATTCATAAACTTCACATATTACTCCGTATCATATTCATCATCATTATTATTATTATTTTATTATTATTATTATTAAGATTATTATTATTATTATTAATCATATATAATTATTTATATTAGTTATGTATACATAAAATACTACGACGGGGTTATGTTAGGGTGATTTCAAAACGAGTTTTCAAATTGGTTAAAGCTAAGGAATTTATGGGTTATATCTAAGGAAGTTATGGGTATTGTTCGGGGGGTTTTGTTCGTGAATCAAAGGCCAACCTTGCATTTATCATTTCCGTTGCGTCTGCACACTTTTTCTACAATATTGAACCACAATATTGATACGTGGGTTTTCATAGCTCCCTTTTTAAATGCTTTTGCATTATTGTCACGACCCTACTTTTTCCGTTATCTTTTTCCGTTAATTATTTAACGACCGTTAACTGTTAGTGTGCCACGTCATTTCTATAACCTATATTATTATTTTTGTAATAATATATATATAATAATTATTATGTGTTATGTGAATATATGTATTCATATTTTAATTTATACGTTTCTACGTCTCGCGGATTTCCATCCGGCGAATCTTTTCGGTTTTTAAACCAACGGTCGAGCTTTCGGGATTTTTAAATCCTAAATATTTTAAATATGATATTTTAAGGTCATATTATTATTAGGTGTATTTATATTTATTTTTCGTCGCGCGTTTGTTATCTTTCCGGATTTTTAATCGCGTAAGTGTGTTTTCGCGTTTCGGGATTCGTTCGGGCTTTCGGGCCACAAGGACTTGAGCTTTTAGAAAGACGGGCTAGTGGGGCCCACTCCCCACCTCCCATTCGGCCGAAACCAAGGGGAGGGGGTATCCCCCTTTTGTTTCCTTTTTCCCATTTATTTTGTTCCATATTTTATTTTATTTCCCTAAAACCTAATTCTAATTTTGAGCTCTCCTCTCTCCCTCTCCCTCTCTTGCCGTCACCAACACCAACCATCATCACCATCTTCATCAAAATTATTGCTTGGATCAAGAAACAATTAACACCAACGCGTTCTACACGATCTCCTCTACACATCTATATTCTTTGATTCTCGATTAGGGTATAAACCCTAACCCTAGAACTTTTAATTTTTATTCATACTTCTGTATTTTGTGTTTATATTATTAGTATGATGTATATTAGTTGTTGTAATGTTGTTTGGATGCGTAGAATTACTCGTTTGCATATGTTTTCGGTTTGTAAAATTTGGACAGCAGTTTGATTCGTGTTTTCTGACTTTGTAACTGATATTAATGTTAAAATAAAGTATACAAATGAGTTCCTCTCATCAAGACATTAATTTTAGACTCCGGATTCATGTCGTTTCGATTCCCGGAGCCCTAGATATGCTTAGTTTGATTTTTGTTAAAGATTGAAAGGTGTTCTTGGCATGAACAAGGTTGGGTCCGACTTTGTGACCATCCTTGGTGTCTTTAGGGTGTGTCATTTGGTTAGGACTGATGGTGGGACGAATTTTCATGTTCGGGTCACCTAAATCCGAGCCACGGTTCACCCGTTGTGCCCGAATTACTGTTTTGAGTAAATTGAATTCCCAAATGTTGTCATGGCTGATATCCACGACCTAGGGACTGTTATTGGAGTGTTCTTGAGTTCATAATTGTGTCAGGTGGTTTGAGTAGGTGAAGTTGCATATGTGGCTTGCCCGAAACCGACACCCGGGGCTCAAGATACGACCCGATGAACTTTTAAACTTAAAACTTATGGTTAATGATTAAACTTATGATAAAAATTATGGATTTCATTATTATTAAATTACTTTAGATAAAAGAAGTAATTATTATTATTTAAAACTTATGATATAAATATTTATTATATCATTTAATTATTAATTATGATTTAATTAACATTTTAATTAAACTTATGATTAATAATACTTTAATTATGAATGGAAATACTTATGATAAGTATTAAATTTTATTTTTGAGAAATTATTATAAGACTTATAATAAAGATTAAATAATTATTTAATTATTATAAGACTTAATTATTATTTAATTATGATTTAATTATTAAATACTTATGATTTAATAATTTTAATTAGAAACTTATGATATGATTAATAATTCATTATTAATTAATAATACTTATGATATGATTTAAAATTTATTATAAATTAATAATATTTATATTATGATTGATATTTAATTAATCAATTAAATACTTATGTTATACTAATTATAACATTTCAACTTATATTAACTTTAATAATTCATTTTATTTAATTAAACTTGTGTTAAGACATTATTATACACTTTTGACCTTAATAAACATTATAACCTATGTTATTATTATAACTTACACTTTTAAAATTAATGTTGACTATGTTTGACCAAGGTTGACTTTTGAGTTGACTTTCGGTTGACTTTGACTTTCAGTTGACTTCTGTTGACTTTCTAAATAAGGAAAGTTTCCTAACTTCAAAACTTTCTAAAAATAGAAGTTTCTAAATTTGGAAACTTTCCAAAAATAGAAACTTTCCTAAAATAGAAAACTTTCCAAAAATGGAAACCTGCTAAAAATAGAAACTTTCTAAAAATGGAAAGTGTGTGTCCTTATGCTGTTCCAATCAAACCGATGCTTGCTGAGTAATGTTCTATGCCTACTTGCAACATGTACAATAGCTATCATACTAAGACTTGGCCTAAGTTAGTTATTTATTTCGACCTGCTTTATTTATAGGTCGGCGTTGTGATCTTTCTTGATCACTTTACTTTACTTGCTGTTCGCTTGTTTGTGAGATTTCTTCAGTTGCTATTTAAGGTGAGTTATAGTCCCGTTTTTACATACTTTTGAAAGTATATTTTTGGGATGTGATTACATGCAGATTTTTATTTACGGTTAGACACAAGTAATAGTTAAATTTAATTATTCATTGTGAGTTGGACAAAAATATTCCCTAGTCTGGTAACTGTAATCATTGGTTTCTACCGGTGAACGCGAATCCTATGGATAGATCTATCGGGTTTGACAACCCCATTTCGAGCTAGTCGCGCTAGCAATTTATAGTCGGAATGTTTAGTACTTCGTAATTTGTTGTAGATACACTGTCCAAGTGTATATTTTTATTGTGTTTGGCAAGGGTAAATAAAGGGTTAAGTGGTTACCAGGTGGCTCATTGATAATGGAATAATGTTTAATGTTTTCTAACATTTTTAAATCTTGTGGTCTAAAGTTTACTTATTTATTTAAACCTATAATTCACTCAACCTTTGTGTTGACAGTTTACTTGCATGTTTTCACAGGTACTTGAGTTATTTGATGCTTCCGCTGTCGTTAGAAGAGTCTGCATGCATTTGGGCAGATTTTATGAAACTATTTATGAAACTTAAGTTTGCATTCTATTTTAGATAATTTAAATTGTGGGTTTGTTGGCAATGTTTTGTGTCAACTTTTGGTTCATTACTATGGTTGGTTGATTTTAAACTACTTAATTGGGTTTGTTTCCTTTTGGGCAACATTTTGAAATAAAAGAATGCAACTTTGTTTATTTAATTCATTTAAGTCCGATCAAGCTATGGGACCAACTGACGGATCCGTTAAGTGTTATGACGGGGTCGTCACATGTGGTATCAGAGCTCTGGTTGTAGGGAACTAGGCGGTCTTAATGTGGTCAACCCGTTTTTATTAGGGTGCATTAGAGTCTAGTCTACAGCCCGACCTTTTTGCTATAGCATTATTATGCATTTCATTTCGTATAAGTTATGTTATTAGCTTTCATATCTTTTTAGTATGTGGTTTGCGGTTTTGCTGTTTGCAGATGTTGACTTCGAGTGATAACTCTGTTGCTGCTCCTGCTCCACCGTCTCCTGCTAGACGTCGTGCTAATCAACCAGAGATCGATGATCCTGTTCATTACTATTTTTCTACCATTACTCATATGAACCGGGCTTATAATGAGGTGACACGTATTAACGCCCTTAGTGATTGTTTGCGCACTTTGCCACATAATGAAGTTATGGACGAGATCCGTGCCGACATGGGTAACTTTATCACTTTCAAGCATAGGGTTGAGGATGCGAACCGCAAGCGTGATCGAGAAGTTAATGCTAAGTTCGAGGCTCTCGAGAGCACTGTTCGTGTGTTGAAGGAAGAGTTGGATGTTGTGAAAGGGAAGTTGCGTAAGTATGAGGATCCTGCTGAGACTCATGCTGGACCAGCTTATCACACCCGCTCTAAGAGAATGTGATGTGATTATTCATATTGATTATCTATTTCATTAGACTTAATGTCCTTTTTATACATACATTTTGGGTTATGTACGGCGTTTTGCCGAGGATTTTATTAAGATTTTGTTATGGGATATTTTTCATTATGTATGGATGGTTATTTTTATGACATCTATTATCATTATCATGTTTTATTTCTGATGTTGTGGCTCTTGGCATGTTATATTATGCGTAATATGTTCATGTATGTTAGGTGCTATGTATGTTGTATGATGTTATCATAAAATATGTATGCATGTGATGGTTATTTCTATAACAATCATAACTGTCATGTTATTACTCATAGTGTTAGTTGACTAATATCTTAATGGTTAGTCTTTTCGTGTTTTGATCTATTCCTTTATGACACTAGTATTATTCTTGGTACTAACAGATGTGTTATTCTATTTTGAAGATCATGCCTCCAAGAGAGTCCACTGAAGCGCGTATGCAACGCCTGATCAATGAAGGAATTGCTGCTGCTATGGCAGCAAATGCTAATGTTAACGCCAATGTGAACAACAACGTGGGATGCTCCCACAAAACTTTTATGGCTGGTCGACCCCAAGAATTCAGTGGTACGGAAGGTCCAATAGGGCTTACTCGTTGGTTCGAGAAAATCGAATCTATTTTCAGGGTCAGTCGGGTCCGTGAAGAGGACAAAGTTAGTTTCGCTAGTTGCACTCTCAAGGATAGTGCCTTGACATGGTGGAACAATCTGGTTAGTAGGTTGGGAAGCGATGTAGCTTATGGTTTGGCCTGGAATGATTTTAAGGAAAGATTGATCACCCGCTATAGACCTCGGGGTGAGCTTAAGAAGCTAGAGGTTGAGCTCAAGAATTTGAAAATGCATGGCACCGAGTTAGATGCCTATGAACGAAGGTTTTTCGAGTTAACTTTGCTGTGTCCTAGGGTTTATGCGGATGAGGACCGCAAAATTGAGGCTTACATTGATGGTTTGTCCGAGAAGATTGAACACGGGGTTGAGTCCAGTGAACCCCAGACTATTGAGGCAGCTATGTCTATGGCCCACAAACTTAATGACAAGGTGTTGAGAAGAAGCAAGACTACAGTTGTTGAAAGTAGTGAGGAGGTTGTTAAGAAGGCTGATAATGGGAAACGAAAGTGGGATAACAACCGCAATCAAAACCAAAATCAGCAGAAGAAACAGGATACCTCAGGTGCTAACAACTGAAATCAGCGTGTGTGTCCTCGTTGCTATAAAGTTCATGATGGTTATTGCACAATTACTTGTAAGAGGTGCTCTAAGCAAGGGCACATTGCTAAGGATTGTACAGTGCTTTTGCCGGGGTCTGCTACTCCCGCGACTGGTGGTAATAATAATAATGTTGGTAATAGAGGTGGTAACGGTAACGGTAATGGGAAATCGAATAATGGAGGTAATCCAAGGGTTTGTTATGAGTGTGGAAAGCCGGGGCATTTCCGAGATGCTTGTCCCAACAAGAAGACTGCAGAGACTGCACGCGGCCGAGCATTCAACATTAATGCTAAGGATGCGGAGGAAGATCCTAAGCTTGTTACTGGTACGTTCTCAGTCAACGATTTATCAGTTTATGTGTTATTTGATTCAGGGGCTGATTTAAGTTTCGTGTCGAGTAAATTAAGTCCGAGAATCAAAATGCCGTTAACTCTCTTAGACAATACTTATGTTGTTGAAGTAGCTAATGGTAAGGAACTTACTGCTAAGACTGTACATCGTAAGTGTAACATTAATCTGGGTGGTAGGGATTTCGAGATAGATTTGATACCGATTGAACTTGGTAGTTTTGATATTGTTATTGGTATGGATTGGTTGTCTGCAAACCGTGCTGAGATCGTGTGTTATGATAAGGCTATTCGAATTACTGATGTGATTGGAGAGCCACTGATGGTCTTTGGAGATAAGAAATGCACACAGTTAAACCTTATTAGCTGTATGAAAGTTCGAAAACATCTCCGCAAAGGCTGTCATGCTATCCTTGCTCATGTTGTTGATCCTAGTAAGGAAGTAAAGAACGTTGATGACGTTCATATTGTTAGGGATTTTCCCGAGGTGTTTCCCGATGACTTACCTGGCCTTCCGCCGCAACGCGCGGTAGAATTTCAGATTGATCTTGTTCCCGGCGCTGCTCCTGTAGCACGTGCTCCTTATCGTCTTGCGCCTTCTGAACTTCAAGAATTGTCAAGTCAACTCCGTGAGTTGTTAGACAAAGGTTTTATTCGTCCTAGTTCGTCCCCTTGGGGAGCTCCTGTTCAGTTTGTTAAGAAGAAGGATGGTTCTTTTCGTTTATGCATTGATTATCGTGAACTGAATAAGCTCACTGTTAAAAATCGTTATCCTCTTCCGAGAATTGATGATCTGTTCGATCAGCTTCAGGGTTCTTCTGTTTATTCAAAAATTGATCTTCGTTCTGGCTATCATCAGTTGCGTGTTAAAGAATCTGATGTTTCAAAAACTGCTTTTCGCACCCGTTACGGTCACTTTGAATTTCTTGTTATGCCGTTCGGATTGACAAATGCACCTGCTGTGTTCATGGACCTCATGAACCGTGTGTGTAGACCCTATCTGGACAAGTTCGTTATTGTTTTCATCGACGACATCCTTATCTATTCTAAGAGTGATGAAGAGCACGAAGAACACTTGAGGTTAGTGCTTGATTTGTTAAAGGAAGAAGAGTTGTACGCTAAGTTCTCTAAGTATGCTTTTTGGTTAAGAGAAGTTCAGTTCCTTGGTCACATTGTTAGCAAACAAGGAATACAAGTTGATCCTGCTAAAATTGAGGCGATTGAAAAGTGGGAAACTCCGAAAACTCCTACTCAAATTCGTCAGTTCTTAGGATTGGCAGGTTACTATCGAAGGTTCATCCAGGATTTCTCTCGTATAGCGAAACCTCTGACTGCTTTAACACATAAGGGGAAAAAGTATGAGTGGAAGGATGAACAGGAGAATGCTTTTCAGATTTTGAAGAAGAAGTTGACTACCGCTCCGATATTGTCCCTACCGGAGGGTAATGATGATTTTGTTGTTTATTGCGATGCATCACGACAAGGCTATGGTTGCGTTTTGATGCAACGAAAGAAGGTTATTGCGTATGCGTCACGTCAGTTGAAGGTTCACGAACAGAACTATACAACTCATGATTTAGAGTTGGGAGCTGTTATTTTTGCACTGAAGATTTGGAGACACTATCTTTTAGGTGTTAAGAGTACTGTGTACACCGATCATAAGAGTCTTCAACATATTCTCGATCAAAAACATTTGAACATGAGACAACGAAGATGGATTGAGACGTTGAATGATTATGATTGTGACCTTTTGTATCATCCGGGTAAAGCCAATGTTGTGGCTGATGCTTTGAGTCATAAAGAAAGGGCTGAACCTCGAAGGGTTAGAGCTTTGAATATGACAGTTAGATCAAACCTCGTTAGGCAGATTCTTGAGGCACAACAAGAAGCCTTAAAGGAGGAGAATTTCGTGAAAGAGAATGTAGCCAAGGTAGCTAAGAAGTTTGAAGTTCGAGCTGATGGTACTAGGTACTTTGCGGGACGTCTTTGGGTTCCGAAATTTGGAGGTCTTCGACAGTTAATTCTAGATGAAGCTCATAAGTCTAGATACTCGATTCATCCTGGTTCAGGAAAGATGTATCAGGATCTTAAGGAGTTGTATTGGTGGCATAATTTGAAGGGTGACATAGCTAAGTATGTGTCTAAGTGTTTGACCTGTTCTAAGGTCAAAGCTGAACATCAAAAACCGTCCGGATTGTTGGTACAACCAGAAATTCCCGAGTGGAAGTGGGAAGGTATCACTATGGATTTTATCACTAAGTTACCAAGAGTTTCGGGTGGTTATGATGCGATTTGGGTGATTGTAGATCGACTCACTAAGTCGGCTCACTTTTTGCCGATTAGGGAAACCGATTCCATGGAGAAACTCACCCGTTTGTATTTGAAAGAGATTGTTTCGAGGCATGGTGTTCCCGTTTCTATAATTTCCGACAGAGATAGTCGATTTGTATCGAGATTTTGGCAATCGTTGCAAGAAGCCTTGGGCACTAGATTGGATATGAGCACCGCTTATCATCCTCAAACGGATGGTCAAAGTGAGAGGACCATTCAGACATTAGAAGATATGTTGCGAGCTTGTGTGATTGATTTTGGAAATGGGTGGGATAAGTATTTGCCGTTAGCTGAGTTTTCTTATAACAACAGCTACCATGCAAGTATTAAAGCCGCACCGTTTGAAGCTTTGTACGGTAGGAAATGTAGATCTCTTATTTGTTGGAATGATGTTGGGGATGCTCAACTTACAGGTCCAGAGATTATTCACGAGACTACTGAGAAGATTGTGCGAATTAAAGAAAGGTTGAGAACTGCTAGAAGTCGGCAAAAGAGTTATGCCGACAAAGGAAGGAAAGATGTTGAATTTCAAGTTGGTGATCGTGTTATGTTAAAGGTTTCGCCTTGGAAGGGTGTTATTCGTTTTGGTAAAAGAGGGAAGTTAAGTCCTCGTTTCGTGGGACCGTTTGTGATCATTGAAAGAGTTGGACCGGTGGCTTATCGTTTGAAGTTGCCACAAGAACTCAGTGCTGTTCACGATGTTTTCCATATTTCAAACTTAAAGAAGTGTTTGGCTGAATTTGATCAGACTATTCCTTTGGAGGAACTTCAAGTTGACAAGCAATTGCATTTTATTGAGGAGCCAGTTGAGATCATGGACCGAGAGGTTAAGACTCTTAAACAGAGCAGAATTCCTATTGTTCGGGTCCGATGGAACGCTAGACGCAGTCCCGAGTTCACTTGGGAGCGTGAAGACCAAATGAAGCAGAAGTACCCGCATTTGTTCTCAGATTCCGAGTCAACCCCTGCGCCTGCTTAAATTTCGGGACGAAATTTCCGTAACGGGGAGGTACTGTCACGACCCTACTTTTTCCGTTATCTTTTTCCGTTAATTATTTAACGACCGTTAACTGTTAGTGTGCCACGTCATTTCTATAACCTATATTATTATTTTTGTAATAATATATATATAATAATTATTATGTGTTATGTGAATATATGTATTCATATTTTAATTTATACGTTTCTACGTCTCGCGGATTTCCATCCGGCGAATCTTTTCGGTTTTTAAACCAACGGTCGAGCTTTCGGGATTTTTAAATCTTAAATATTTTAAATATGATATTTTAAGGTCATATTATTATTAGGTGTATTTATATTTATTTTTCGTCGCGCGTTTGTTATCTTTCCGGATTTTTAATCGCGTAAGTGTGTTTTCGCGTTTCGGGATTCGTTCGGGCTTTCGGGCCACAAGGACTTGAGCTTTTAGCAAGACGGTCTAGTGAGGCCCACTCCCCACCTCCCATTCGGCCGAAACCAAGGGGAGGGGGTATCCCCCTTTTGTTTCCTTTTTCCCATTTATTTTGTTCCATATTTTATTTTATTTCCCTAAAACCTAATTCTAATTTTGAGCTCCCCTCTCTCCCTCTCCCTCTCTTGCCGTCGCCAACACCAACCATCATCACCATCTTCATCAAAATTATTGCTTGGATCAAGAAACAATTAACACCAACGCGTTCTACACGATCTCCTCTACACATCTATATTCTTTGATTCTCGATTAGGGTATAAACCCTAACCCTGGAACTTTTAATTTTTATTCATACTTCTGTATTTTGTGTTTATATTATTAGTATGATGTATATTAGTTGTTGTAATGTTGTTTGGATGCGTAGAATTACTCGTTTGCATATGTTTTCGGTTTGTAAAATTTGGACAGCAGTTTGATTCGTGTTTTCTGACTTTGTAACTGATATTAATGTTAAAATAAAGTATACAAATGAGTTCCTCTCATCAAGACATTAATTTTAGACTCCGGATTCATGTCGTTTCGATTCCCGGAGCCCTAGATATGCTTAGTTTGATTTTTGTTAAAGATTGAAAGGTGTTCTTGGCATGAACAAGGTTGGGTCCGACTTTGTGACCATCATTGGTGTCTTTAGGGTGTGTCATTTGGTTAGGACTGATGGTGGGACGAATTTTCATGTTCGGGTCACCTAAATCCGAGCCACGGTTCACCCGTTGTGCCCGAATTACTGTTTTGAGTAAATTGAATTCCCAAATGTTGTCATGGCTGATATCCACGACCTAGGGACTGTTATTGGAGTGTTCTTGAGTTCATAATTGTGTCAGGTGGTTTGAGTAGGTGAAGTTGCATATGTGGCTTGCCCGAAACCGACACCCGGGGCTCAAGATACGACCCGATGAACTTTTAAACTTAAAACTTATGGTTAATGATTAAACTTATGATAAAAATTATGGATTTCATTATTAATAAATTACTTTAGATAAAAGAAGTAATTATTATTATTTAAAACTTATGATATAAATATTTATTATATCATTTAATTATTAATTATGATTTAATTAACATTTTAATTAAACTTATGATTAATAATACTTTAATTATGAATGGAAATACTTATGATAAGTATTAAATTTTATTTTTGAGAAATTATTATAAGACTTATAATAAAGATTAAATAATTATTTAATTATTATAAGACTTAATTATTATTTAATTATGATTTAATTATTAAATACTTATGATTTAATAATTTTAATTAGAAACTTATGATATGATTAATAATTCATTATTAATTAATAATACTTATGATATGATTTAAAATTTATTATAAATTAATAATATTTATATTATGATTGATATTTAATTAATCAATTAAATACTTATGTTATACTAATTATAACATTTCAACTTATATTAACTTTAATAATTCATTTTATTTAATTAAACTTGTGTTAAGACATTATTATACACTTTTGACCTTAATAAACATTATAACCTATGTTATTATTATAACTTACACTTTTAAAATTAATGTTGACTATGTTTGACCAAGGTTGACTTTTGAGTTGACTTTCGGTTGACTTTGACTTTCAGTTGACTTCTGTTGACTTTCTAAATAAGGAAACTTTCCTAACTTCAAAACTTTCTAAAAATAGAAGTTTCTAAATTTGGAAACTTTCCAAAAATAGAAACTTTCCTAAAATAGAAAACTTTCCAAAAATGGAAACCTGCTAAAAATAGAAACTTTCTAAAAATGGAAAGTGTGTGTCCTTATGCTGTTCCAATCAAACCGATGCTTGCTGAGTAATGTTCTATGCCTACTTGCAACATGTACAATAGCTATCATACTAAGACTTGACCTAAGTTAGTTATTTATTTCGACCTGCTTTATTTATAGGTCGGCGTTGTGATCTTTCTTGATCACTTTACTTTACTTGCTGTTCGCTTGTTTGTGAGATTTCTTCAGTTGCTATTTAAGGTGAGTTATAGTCCCGTTTTTACATACTTTTGAAAGTATATTTTTGGGATGTGATTACATGCAGATTTTTATTTACGGTTAGACACAAGTAATAGTTAAATTTAATTATTCATTGTGAGTTGGACAAAAATATTCCCTAGTCTGGTAACTGTAATCATTGGTTTCTACCGGTGAACGCGAATCCTATGGATAGATCTATCGGGTTTGACAACCCTATTTCGAGCTAGTCGCGCTAGCAATTTATAGTCGGAATGTTTAGTACTTCGTAATTTGTTGTAGATACACTGTCCAAGTGTATATTTTTATTGTGTTTGGCAAGGGTAAATAAAGGGTTAAGTGGTTACCAGGTGGCTCATTGATAATGGAATAATGTTTAATGTTTTCTAACATTTTTAAATCTTGTGGTCTAAAGTTTACTTATTTATTTAAACCTATAATTCACTCAACCTTTGTGTTGACAGTTTACTTGCATGTTTTCACAGGTACTTGAGTTATTTGATGCTTCCGCTGTCGTTAGAAGAGTCTGCATGCATTTGGGCAGATTTTATGAAACTATTTATGAAACTTAAGTTTGCATTCTATTTTAGATAATTTAAATTGTGGGTTTGTTGGCAATGTTTTGTGTCAACTTTTGGTTCATTACTATGGTTGGTTGATTTTAAACTACTTAATTGGGTTTGTTTCCTTTTGGGCAACATTTTGAAATAAAAGAATGCAACTTTGTTTATTTAATTCATTTAAGTCCGATCAAGCTATGGGACCAACTGACGGATCCGTTAAGTGTTATGACGGGGTCGTCACAATTATATATTTTTGGACTGAGAATACATGCGTATTTTATAACTGTTTTACGAAATAGGCCCAAGTACTAAAACTAATTCTACGTGGGTTTAAACCAGAAATATCTCCTTAGCTTGGTAACTATAACTACTGGTGTATGACTGGTAGGCGCGAATCCTAAAGATAGATCTATTGGGCCTGACAAACCCCATCCTGACTATGGGATGCTTTAGTACTTCGAGGTTATTTTAAACGCACCTGATCCGGTGTACTTCAGAGGGTAAAACATGAACGTTAAGGCTTGTTACCGGGTGTCCACAACTTATAGAATGCTTTTATACACTTGCGAGTGTACGAATATTTATGAAATTGAAATCTTGTGGTCTATTAAAACTATTGAAACTCATCGTCTATGATAAAACTATGAACTCACCAACCTTTTTGGTTGATACTTTTAAGCATGTTTATTCTCAGGTATTAGAGAAGCTTCCGCTGTTTAACTGCTATGTGCATGGAGTCTTACATGTCATATTTTTCAAGAAAACTTTGCATTCAAACATTAATATGTATTATATTTTGACTGTTTAGTCAACTGATGTATTATTATGAACTATCATTTATTGGGATTGTCTATATGTAGAAATCACCACAGGTCGAAAACATTTATGTACATGCTTTAAAAATGTATACAGATTTTAAAAATTTCTTATATAGAAAGCGCGTCTTTTGAAATGAATACAATGTTTGTAAAACGTATCATATAGAGGGCAAGCCTCGCAATGGGACCGATGAATGATGTGCTGCGTCAATAGGGATTTTGACGGGCCATCACACGAGCAGTGGCGGAGCCAGGATTATAAGTAGATGGTGTCATAAAATAACAACGAAATATATCAAGTCACTAAAATAATTGACAAACTACGATCAAGACAAAAATAAAAATCACTGCCACAATGTTTGTCTACTTGATCTCTACACAAATAACACCACAAACAATATGCCTTATCCGACTTTACACTATAATCTAATCAACAAAATTGATCAAACCAAGCTAGGACAAAACGCCTATTAGTGGGCCCTACTTTTTTTGTTGGACATGAATGACCACGTGGTTGACAAGGTCCTCTTTGCAAATAAAGTCTCAGATTTCATCTTTTTGATTAAGGTCATAGTTTAATATTTTTTTCTATCCGCGGGATCCTAAAGAAGATCAGTTATATCAATTTCTTTTGGCATTGAAGGAATAGAGTTAGATCTTGAAATTTTATTGAAAACATTTGCGCTTGAAGGTTCTTCTTCATTATATGATTTTCTTTTTACAAAATTTTCTAGTGTGTCTTGCATCTCTGTATAATCAACATTAAATGCAACGTACAAATAAGTAACATAAACAATTCATGATATGATGATAGTATCAAGTAATGAAGTAAACTAGGATTATCAAACATTGAAAGTAAATTAAGCATAAAACCTAAAAAAAAAATAAACCGTAAAATACATTGAAAGTAAATTAAGCATAAAACCTAAAAAAATAATAAACCCTAAAATTTTAGATACCAAAAAAGAAAAAAAAAATATGTAACAGATATATTATTACCTGAATTGAAAATTGAAATTTTAAACTTGATTGAGAATGGACGGCTCCTTCGCTGACGATGATCGAACTTGAGAAAAGTATTAGTATTATTATATGAATTAATGAATATAATAATATGAATAAAGTTAATAAAGTCCAGGCAAATTGTTACTTTGTTTTGCAAACTTCCGTAAAACCAAGTCACCAACGATTTGTATTACTCCGTATTAAAATAACAATTGGGCTACATACACTAATAAACAATTGGGCTGTGTTTTTCAATCCAATTACCAAATGAAAAGTAGTGTATTAAATTTTGTTGAGTGGGGTTTTAATTAAACTGGGAATCTGGGATGGATGGGAATGTGGTGTTGGGGTCAATTCACAAGAAACTACAAATTATACCTATAAATTATATATAATATACTACCTTAGCCTTTTTTTCGATGGTGTCATTTGACCACATAACCTTATATGTCCCTCCGCCACTGTATGCGAGGCGCCTAATCATCATTCCTTCAATGTTTTTGTGTTTTAAATGCGACACTATTTGTTTATGATTTAATAAATCGGTGTTTAAGATTTTAAAAAAAAAAGAAAAAAAGAAATTGTCCACCAAGCTTCGAACCCACAACCTCTCTAAGTATGTAGCACACGTGAACACTCTATCAAGAATTGAATTTTGTTAAATACTTGGAACTAATAATATACATCTAATCAAATTGGTATTAGTTAAGAAAGAATTAGATCGCAGCCCAAGCCAGGGCTTGAACCCGCGTGTAAGTGATTGTAAAAGCACCATCAAACCAATTAGCCATAATGTATAATGTATTTTTGTTATAAGCCACAACTAAACTATTTATCAATTCAAACATGGGGTTTTTTAAAGTGAAAATTGTTAGTGATCAATTTTGACTGTTAGTGTTCAAATTTCTCTAATTGAATATATAGATAATATAGTGAGTAAATTGCTGGCAACATCAAGGTTTATATGACGTGGATGTCCACCTGTCATGAGCCAATTAACAAATAAAAAGCTTACCTGAGAGAAACTTGTACATGATGAGATTGTCGTTTGTTTGGTCTGGCACTGCATTTTAATTAATCAATGCAGTTGATAATTTATGCTATTCCTCTTAATACAGCAAACCACACTCATTTTCTCTTCTTTATGTGGTACGTATTTTGATATATTTAAATTGCTAGTTGATAATTTGGTTATTTTTTCATCGCATGAAATAAATATTAAATAATTCCATTCTTAATTTGGATGGTCGATCTGTTCGAAATTTCAAGTTAAACATGTTATGTTTGGATATTTGAAAAGTACAGTATTAGTGTTTGCTTTATAGCTTATTATTCATATTCATTATTCATGCTAAAAAATATTTTAAATATGACATGTCCTAATATATTCCTTCCTTCCTCAAGTATTGAAAATTAATAATGTAGGTATATTACGCATAAAGGCAAGTTTTCTGATTATATATATTTGTGCTTGTAAAATGTAATGTTTTTTACGCCACCCACTCGATCATCTCCACTAAACACCTTCCAGAGGAAACCCATCAACTCAAATACTAAGTAGGAAATCTCATACTTAAATATTGCGAGGGAAGGTAAAATCCTTGACGGGATTCGAACCTGGGTCACCCGCAGGAAGACCTCAAGGTTCTAAATCCATTTGTATTTTTACTAAGGTTTACGTGGCTTCTCGGAATATGTTTTTGAACACAACTTTAACAGGCGAGAGGTGTAAGCACCGTGAGATGTGCGATCCTGTAATAAATGAAAGAACTTTCACTAATCAAAATGAAATAAAGTCAACCTATACCTGCAATATTGGTCAGTCTCGTTTAACGGGTTATCCCGTGAATTTTTTGGATAATTTTTTATGGCATTTTAGCCACCTCAAAATATGTTTCTAATGTTTGAACTTTAAATCGAGAATATCAGGATCGAACCACCAGGCTATTAATTGTATCATATGAATTGTGAATGCATGCAACTCATGCAAGATACCCGAGCTTGACTGCTTGAGTTAAATATTAATTACGTCAGTTAACTACAACAATCTATCTATATAGTCATATAAAGCTCTAAAATGATGATGTAATCATTAAGCTAATTACCCATTAATTTTCACATTGATGATGTCATAATTTTATATTAATTAATTAAAAAATAATACGAAATCTTTTATAAAAGAAAATATTAATCTCTCATAAATTATAAAATCTTCTACAGAACACCCAAATTTTAAAGCATATTGTACAACTTTTATATAATAATTGTATTTTAGTTTTCTAAAAAAAATTAAAAGGTATTTATTATTACTAATAATAATCATTATTATTATTAAAAAATATAAACACTCAACTTTGATCGAACTTTATTATTATTATTATTTACTTTTTATATAATAATTATAATTATAATTATTATATTATTAAAATTCAAATTTGGATTCTTTTACGAAATTAATTACGTTACATATGTATGCGAAAATACATGTCTCTATATATTTGTAAAAACAACGACAAGTTTCTTAGTCAAACGGGTCATTAAAATAAATGACTTTAGCATTTACATTCACTTAATACCTAAAACATGTCAATAAATTATTTCGTTTAAACAAACCCGTAATTTTACGGGTCATTTCACTAGTATCAGTGATAATAGCAAATTTTTTGGTTATATGCTTGTACTTTAATAATATGATGTTTTATTTATCTTTTATGAGTTGAAACTCTAGTGAATTTATTTATCAATATAGTAATAGTTAGAGTAGTTCCTATTGATTTTGTGAACCACAGGGACTAAGACCTTATTTAGTGGTGATAGGGTTTTTTTGAAGTTTTTGTGGGATATAGTGGTGATGTGACAAAAGTGATAGGGTGATGGCGTGATGGAGTTTGTAGTGGGATGTGGTGATGGTTATGTGATGGAGTATTTGGTCCCACTTTTGTATAATAAATGAGGTATTTAGGCCGTTTGTATCGGACATCCAACAACGGGGTTGGATCCTACATGTCACCCCAAAAAAGCCAACAAACCTTGGTATCCCTACGTTTTAGGGTTGCTTGTTGCCGGCGTTGGGGAGGATTCAACGAGATCCTCAACGTACGTTGTTTGGATTTTTTGATATTTTTATTATTTTAAATATATTATTTTTATTTCTTTTTAATACTTACCCAATTATATTTTAACACATCACCACAATACTCCTAACCAACACCAATATCCAACACCACCACTACTTCACTCAACAACACAACACGTCCTAATCACCAAAAAAGTGCAAAAAGTGCACAACACGAACTCACAACACGAACTACCACTACAAATGGTCTTATAAAATAAAAAGAAAAAAAATCTGATTGGCTTAAAACCTCATCACCCCCATGTGATGGACTCATCACGCCTGAGGTTTTTTATCTCCATCACGCCCCATAGTAACGTGATGGGGGCGTGATGATGGTGATTTTGGCTCTACACTAATTAAGGTCTAACTATTTAAAAAAAAAAAAAAAGTTTAAGGACCAATGACAACTAACCCCACATTTTTTCAAAATATGGGGATTGAGAGAATTTTTCCATAAAGTTAGTTTAGCAGAAAAAGTGGGCATCGTGGATCACCTCACGTTTATGTTATGTGGATACGAAAATTGGGCCTATAATGGGCTTACAATATGAAATTCTAGGGCTCCTATTGCAACCGAGGTTTCTAGTAAGAATCTTCTGATATAAACGGAGCAAAATACAAACCCTAATATTCCGTAACCAATTCATTCCTATCTTCAAATCCTAAAAACGATCAATGTCTGACCTAATCCCTATTGATATCCAGAGCGAAATCATAGAAAGAGTTGATGTCAAATCTGTACTCCGATTCAGATCCGTCTCAAAATCATGGAAGTCATTGATCGACAGCCCAAAGTTTGTTGCTAGTTACGGCATCGATCATATTCAAAGGTATGTTTTTCTTACATCGCACCTGATAACTGCATTCTCTAAGTATAGGTCCTTTGTTGATGATGGTGACACTTTATCGTCTGGTCAAACTGTTGTTCCTCTGCTTCCAAAAGCACCTGCTGAAGTTCATATTATCAGAATAATCGGTAGCTCCCATGGCTTGATCTGTTTGGAATGTATGTACATCAGTGATAACGGTAAACATGTTGGTGTCTACGCTCTATGGAATCCATTAATTAGAAAATCAGTTGGTATTGAAGTTCCTCCAAGTTGTCTCTTTAAAGTATATTTTGGTGTTTGTCCTGTTACTCTTGACCCCAAACTTGTTAGAATTACCACTGGTAATAAAAAATGGGTTGTAGAAATTTACACATTAAGTTCAGGTAGTTGGAGGGAGATTTCTAACAATAAATTGCCACGTGGAACACTTGAATTTCATGAGGATACTGGAGTAGTTGTTACGGATAAGTTTATCTATTGGGTTGCTGTTGACTCGGCTGCTGTTGCTGCGAAACGGGGAAATTGTCTGATTGTTAAGTTTGATTTGACAAGTGAAGAATTTAAGGTGATTGAAATTCCAAAGTTTGTAGCACCTCGTGAATTATATGATATCTCTAAGCTAAATGACTCTCTTGTGGTTCTTATATATAAAGTAGATTCGGTAACGTTGAGAGCAGCCTGTGAAGTATGGATGATGGATAACGTTGAGTCACAAATGATCGTTAAAAAGCTATACAACATTGAGGAACCAAATCTGATACCGTACGGGGTTAGGGGATTCACTAAGAGTGGCATGCCTATAATTGTAACTGAAGAGGGAGAGGGAGATGAAGATGCTTGGAGGCCGGATGGACTTTATGTTTATGAACCGAAATCAAAACGCAGCACTAAGATAACTAGGCTTGACAGAACAGAGTTAAAATTTGATGTTCATAACTACCATGATACGCTTCTTTTGCTTGATCGATGAGATTGCAGTATCTATATTCAAGTAAACTTTGGAAGAAGATAATCGTCAGGTGAATTTTCTATTCGAATGATAAATAAAGATTAATTGGGTTCTTTAGTAGTATAGTTTTATGCTTTTTTCTTTGTTTCTGAGTGTGCTGATGCATAAGCATAATTCCTATCTATTCAGATTCAAATTGTGAAACTTGCAGATTTTAAGTTTATATGTTTTGTTCTTGATGGTGTTTTTCTAGTATCGTAATGTTATGTTAATTGACTTGCATAGTTAGTAGACTTGCGTAACTTTTGTAATGGTTGTAAAAGTCCTCAGACTAGTCCAAGTCGCGGGATTTTGAAGTATTCAGATTAGTCTCGAATAGTCTTAGACGTCGTTGTTTTATTAGGTCAAGGTACTCAAAAATCCAAATTAGCTGATTCATTCTAGTACAGTCAAAGTCAAAGTTAATCCAAGTATGTCTCCGACTTGACCGATTACTCCTACAAAGTCTCAACCGACTAGTCCCTACTAATAATTTTATACCATTGTTCTTGTTAGCATTGTTGGTTTCATAACTTTGGTCAAACAAAAGATAATGTAAGCCAAACCTTTTAATACTCATAACTAGTCACTCACATACATTAATAACCGACTCTAAATGCGTTTGGAACTCAGCTTACTTCACATTCTCTGAAACTATTCTAATTTTAGATCAAAATCCTTTTATGTTTTTGTACACTTCAACCATGAACCATAGGTCAACAAGTTGATTAGCCAACTGCTCTATAACTTCCAAGAATGACCGAAAACGCCTTTTCAAGATCCTCATTGTAATGTTAACTTCAGTGTCAAAGGGTTCTTGACACAAAACAAATCTCGCATTGACTGAATTGATGCCCATACCTGAGCCGCTGCCTTGATGCTAGTACTTTTCGCATTGATGGTTGTACATGAGATGGTATTACACTACTAGAAAAACGACTTTTCCGGGCGACGAATCCGGACAACTAGTCGTCCGCAAAGGTCAATCCAGACGACTAGTCGTCCGCAATAAATCGTCCGGAAAGCTTCGTGCCTAAAGGTTTTCCGGTTGACTTGACCCGACTTTTCCGGACGATAATGGGGCCCACATTGACTTTTTCAAATGTGTTTCTGGACGGCCTTTCCGGACGACTTGTCGTCCGGAAAGGTATAATAATAAAATATTCATTTTCTTTTTTGATTAAAACAAATGTCCGAAAAAATATTTAGGCACGACTCTTTCCGGACGACGGATCGTCCGGAAAGATTTAATAATAAAATATTCAATTTCTTTTTTGATTAAATCAATTTTAAATTAAATTAAAAAGGCTTTCTGGACGACTTTTCCGGACGATTTGTCGTCCGGAAAGACTACTGTTGTTTTTGGAATTTATTTTTTAGCTGTAGATTTTCCAGCCGTATAACCGGCACATTTCAATATTAAAACCTGCTTTACAATAATATTAAACATTCAACAACCAACAATAATATTAAAAATATCCAACAATTACAATAATTATTCAAACCGAGCTATGTCCATCAAACAAACATTCATAAAAAAGTTTAAACATAAACGCCTTCGTGGAACAAACTACAATGTATCAAACAAACAACAATCCAACAAACTACAAACCAGAAAATACATCGTCCTCATCCTCCTCAACGTTTTGGCTTCGAGTATTGAAATTGGAACTACCGGGATTATTGTCATTGGAACTACCAGGAGTATTGGCATTGATCCTCACTCCACGTTGCAAATGGGGAGGAATTCGCAATTTATTGTAAGCGAGGATTTCTTCCATTTCACTCGCCGTGTAGGAAGAGTAAACTAGTGGTTGTGGCGTCCGACCCGTAGATGATGAAGATGCGGAATTAGTGACCGACATTGGTAACTTTCTTCCCACTCCGCGTGTGTGGCCAGGCCGTGTACCCAAAACTTGCAACAATATAGATTCCTCATCTCGTCCTGGTTCTGCATCTCTCAAACCCTTCATTTTTTTCTACAAAGTTAAAAAAATATAAATATTAGTATACACATATACATACATGTACATACACATATATACATCTATATATATCTATATATATCTTATTAAAAAAAAAGTCCTTATTTGTATATGTATGCATGTATATATATGTGTGTATATATTAGCACTTATTTGACCAAGTTTGAATTCAATTGACCGAAATTGAATCCATTTAAAGAAATATAAATATTAGTATCATATCATCATTATATAAATACATGCACACACACACACACGATATATATATATATATATATATATATATATATATATATATATATATATATATATATATATATATATATATATAAAACAGCCTGCTATTAAAAAAAACAGCCTGCTGTTTTAAAAAAAAAAACTGATATATCTATATATGTATATGTATATGTATATATATATATATATATATATATATATATATATCTCTGTGTGTGTGTATTAACCCTTATTTGACCATGTTTGACCTCATTTGAATTCAATTGACCGAAATTGAATCCATTTAAAAAAATATAAATATTAGTATCGTATCATTACACATATGTATAAGTGTGTGTATATATATATGTGTGTGTGTGTGAGTGTGTGTGTGTATATTAACTCTTATTTGACCAAGTTTGACCTAATTTGAATTCAATTGACCGAAATTGAATCCATTTATATACATACATGTACACACACACACACACACACATATATATATATATATATATATATATATATATATATATAATCTTTAAAAAAACAGCCTGCTTTTTAAAAAAAAAAAAAAAAAAACAGCCTGCTTAAAAAAAAAAACCTGCTGTTTTTTTGTAAAAAAAAACTGATATATATATATATATATATATATATATATATATATACACATATGTATATGTATGTATGTATATATATATATATATATATATATATATATATATATATATATATATATATATATATATATATATGTGTGTGTGTGTGTGTGTGTGTGTGTGTGTGTGTGTGTATTAACCCTTATTTGACCATGTTTGACCTCATTTGAATTCAATTGACTGAAATTGAATCCATTTAAAAAAAATATAAATATTAGTATCATATCATATCATTACATATATGTATAAGTACTAGTTAAAAGACCCGTGAATTCACGGGTTTGTTCAAGTAAAGAATATAAAAACTCGATGTAGAAAATGAAATCATAAGGTCAACCCATTTAAGGTGGCAATTTGAACCCATGAATGGAATTGTACCTTTGCAAAACCAATAAGATTTTATCGTGAGCTCTCATCCTTTCAAACCTACAAAAATGTACATATCTAGCAAATTAATAAACTGAAACTAAAAATCTGCATCATTTTGATCACATTCTCCAACTTTAATGACCCAAAATAGGTTCATTACTTGATATTTAACTTCAAATCTAGCAACTGCGGCCACTTACTTGTACACACCATGACCACCGATAGTTTCCTTGTTACCTCTCTAACATGACATGATCTGAGTTAATTAAAATAAAATAAAAAAACTGCCCAGGTAACAGTGATCCAAACAGGACTCTTGCAGCCCACATAGCAAAAAAACATCAATAAAACAAAAAGGCATGACATTTGGACAACAATGGCCAACAAAACACAACCTCCCTGGTCAAGCTAATTCAGTGTTGCAATATCACATCTAATAATAAACTAAAGTCAAAAAATGAATTGTGGTAACAGCTTTTGTACTCATCAACAGGCTCACTGTTCTAAACAATAGGAACAAAATATGGAATTTAGTGTTTACATGTATAATTATACGTGTCAACGACATCCACTTATCCACTAATACTTAAAGATTGTGTTTATGAACTTCAAATGTTGAATAGAATATAAATCCTTAATAAAAGTTTCAGCACAACACTTTCTTGAATTTTTTTTAATAGTGCATTCACTTATATAATTCCTTTTAATTCAAGTTCCTCAATATGTGGGTCATCCCCACTTCTACCAAAATGAACTCACATTCATTACTTAGCAGATAAAACTTGATCCATATAACAAAATCTTAAGTATATAGATCTCCCTCTCATTGAAGCCTATATTATCATCTTTTAACAATCCTCGTATAGCAACTTTACAAATCATTCAACCCATCCAGGTTTAAAACAACTCGTGTAATTTTAATAGCACCGAGAACAACATTGTTGTATTATGGAACTCAAATAATGTACACAATCATTGAAACCACAAATGCTAGTACATTATAAAATTGATGAGGAAATGTAAATAGTAACTCTAAACATCAGATTCTTCTATGGCATTTCATCGAACACATTGTGTGCCTCGAATATATTTTTATGTTTCTAAACAAATATATTAGAACAATGATCATAACATCTTTCTCCATTTTAATTGGATCTTTCAGTAACAACATAGACTAACAAATCAAACTTAACAAAAGTAAGTTAATTCCTTGGATCCAAAAAATCAGATTAATATACATCGAACCAAAAATATGTGTAATACATAATCAAACCCTTAACTAAAAAAAACCCTAACAATACTTAAACTAATAAGGTCAATTAGCAATAAGATAACATACATACTTGATGAATCGATGCATTTGCAGTCGATGAAGGTTCCAGAACATGAAAATATCTTGATTTGAGTTATGGAACAATTCAAATAAAAAAAGTGAAGAAGATGAAGAATTGTATAGAAAAACTCTCAGCAAGATAAGAGTTGGAATATGAAAATGAGTTGTGTTCAAATTTTGAATTCTTAATGCCAATGAAAAAAAAATGCGTGAGAAAATCCAGCAAATTTTTTGAGAAGATGAAAAAAGCATGTGACATTTTCAATTACTTAAAATTTTAAATTGTATAAATTTTGTTTTTAATTAATTGCTATTGATGACATCATTAGAGTGGCTAAGATTTTTTTTATTTTGTTTTTTAATTTTCTTTTTACTTTGTAATTGCTTATTTATGACATCATACTTTTAGCCATTTAAATGATAGTATAGATGTATATATATATGTGTGTGTGTGTGAGTGTGTGTGTGTATATATTAACTCTTATTTGACCAAGTTTGATCTAATTTGAATTCAATTGACCGAAATTGAATTCATTTAAAAGAATATAAATATATTAGTATCATATCATATACACATATGTATATGTATGTATATATATGTGTGTGTGTATATATTAACCCTTATTTGACCAAGTTTGACCTCGTTTGAATTCAATTGACCGAAATTGAATCCATTTATATACATACATGTACACACACAGATATATACATCTATATATATATATATATATATATATATATATATATATATATATATATATATATATATATATATATATATATCTTAAAAAAAACAGACTGCTATTAAAAAAAACAGCCTGCTTTAAAAAAAAAAAAAACAGCCTGCTTAAAAAAAACCTGCTGTTTTTTGTAAAAAAAAAACTGATATATATACACATATGTATATGTATGTATATATATGTGTGTGTGTGTATATATTAACCCTTATTTGATCATGTTTGACCTCATTTGAATTCAATTGACCGAAATTGAATCCCTTTAAAAAAATATAAATATTAGTATCATATCATTATATAAATACATGTACACACACACACACACACACACACACACACACACACACACATATATATATATATATATATATATATATATATATATATATATATATATATATATATATATATATATATATATATATATATATATATATCTTTAAAAAAACAGCCTGCTTTTTTAAAAACAACAGCCTGCAGCAAAAAAAACCCTGCTTTTTTTGGCCGTGTTTTTAAAAAAAACTGATATATATATATTTTATATATATATATATATATATATACACACACACACACACACACACACATATGTATATGTATGTATATGTATATGTGTGTATATATTTGACCTCATTTGAATTCAATTGACCGAAATTGAATCCATTTGACTAAAATTATAAAATAATTCATTACTTACGTAGTTTTCCTTAGCTAGATCATTACACCACTTTTTTGGGTCCTTGTGCTTGTGCATACGCTTGTAATTTTTGATTGGGCCTTTATTTGGATTTGCTTCGTCATTCTGCAAACACACAATCAAATAATTTAAATGTATATAAATCAAATTACTTGTTTCACAGTTTATCAATTATATAAAACATTAATAATAAGCAGGTTTAAGTAATTTACCAAACGGGCAGCTATAGCTTTGCTACCATGCAAACTGTGGTATCGGACTTTAGACCGGTTGTCTGCGTTGGTCTCACAACGGTCCTGGTACTTTTGGTTTTCCTGCAAGTCACATAATGCATTCCAGAGATTCGGTTGGACGTTGGGTGGTGGATTGTTGCGAACGTTTTGAGGATCGTTATCAAACATTTTTTTGTAATACATTTTCTGCTCACTTTTTATGTTTCTCCATCTGTCACTGGCTTCCTTCGACACCCCGGCCCGGACTAGATTTTCAATCGCCCCACCGTCTAGCCATTTTTCCATGTCAAAGAAATTCTACGACAAAAATTATTAGATAGTAATATATTATATAAGTATATATATATATATATACATATATATATATACATATATATATATATATATATATATATATATATATATATATATATATATATATATATATAAGTATATAATTAATTAAACTTACTCGAATTTCAAGCCAAATCAAATCTTTATCCGCCGAAGGTACTTCCGACCATGTCTCGTAATGTTTCGGAAACTTAGGGTTCCTAACAACACTCGCTATCAAACGATTAAACATCGCACAATTTGGGCCTATCGCAGTAGCCGTATTATATTTAATATCAAAATCAATATCTAAAGTCTTCCCCAGCGCATCACGCTTTTTCCTTAACCCCGCGTTTTCCGATGGTCCCCGTTTCCCACTGCCCCTCGCACCGCCCCCCGCACCGACCATAAGAACAAGGAGACAAAACAAATACATCTGCATAAACACAAGTAAATAAACACAAGTAAAGTGAACACACACACACACACACACACACACACACACACACACACACACACACATATATATATATATATATAGCAGCAACAATTTTTTAACAGTTTTTTTTTTAAATAGCAGCAGCAGTTTTTTAATTTTTTTTTCAGCAACTATATATATATATATATATATATATATATATATATATATATATATATATATATATATATATACATAGATATACATATACATATACATATATATAGATATACATAAACATATTCATTGAAATATTAATCATTTGATTACAACAACTAGCGTTTTTTTTATAAAGACAACAATTACATATCAATAATCTGCTTCATCGCTAGAGTAAGCTCCATTTTCAGGAATTTGGGGATCGAGCTCATCGTCGGCCACCACATCGTCCGGATAATCACTGATATCATGAGGAAGGATAATAGGATCTAGATCACAAATGAAATCATCATCATCATTAACTACTTCTGTGGGTAGATTAAAATGAATTGATGTTGATTCTCCGGGTACGCTCATACTTGTATAAGTCATATTATCCAAATCCGCATCAAGACTAAGTTCGGATGAATTGATGTCGTGTACAACATCACGCTGTGTGGTGTCTTCGATAATGTCTCTGTCCCAGAGTTTTCGATGATTTACCTCATGAACGACCTTCCAGGTAGAATTTTTAGAAGGATCGTCAATGTAAAAGACTTGTTGAGCTTGTGTTGCCAAAATGTATTGATCATCTTTGCACCACTCATCTTTCGTGTCAATAATAGTTATGTTATTTACTGTAATTTTAGGTTTTTGTTTTCGGGTGCTCTCAGTCTTGAACCAACGACATCTGAATAACACGAAACTATATGCACCACCATAATGCAACTCAACAATATCTTCCAACCGGCCATAATACATAGTTTTATTTTCTGGGTGTTGCAATTCCACTATTTTGTGTTGTGCGTCGATCATCACGACTGCAAACCACAAACCTGACACCGTTCACATTGCAGGCACTGTAATGGTTAGAGGTACCCAACGGTCCTTCAGCTAGAGAGAACAATTCATCGCTAACCTTCGACGGGTCAACTAACCGTAGTTCACGTACCTATTATAAAAATATAAAAATTGAAAGTTTGAATAAAAATAGTTATCAAATGTAAATTATATATGTATATGTACATATACAATGAGTTTACCTTCTTGGTCAACCAACAAGGAAAATGTGTTTTCATGTCAACACCGGTATTCTCTGCTGCAAACTGACTGTAAATGTACAAAAGAATTGTTAATATGATCAACGTTTACACAGTTTAGTCATTATAACATACTTTGTAGATAAATGACTTACAGTTTGTATCCTTCGATGTCAGAACAATTGTTGAGAATATACCAATGAAGGTTATCTTGAATAGCCCGGGCCAGAGACTTGAACACACCTTTACTGATAAATTTAAATAGCGATTTGAAAACACGAAACTCACACGACCTAGATGGTCCGTCCGCATATCTGTCAGGACGATTAAATCTTGTCTGTACACCTTCAAGAGACATTGAACATGCGGTTAATGCTTCATCGGTAACGTACCCCTCAGCTATACAACCTTCAACCTTAGCTTTATTTCTAACATAATTTTTTAGCTTTTTCATGTATCTCTCAATTGGATACATTCACCTCATGTAAACAGGCCCTCCATTTATAGCCTCTTCCGATAAATGCATCACCAAATGAATCATTATGTCAAAAAAAGCCGGGGGATAAATTAACTCGAAAGCACATAAAAGTTTAATCAATTGTTTTTGAGCTTTCAACATGTCTGCTACCATTAACTCTCGAGCACAAATTTGCTTAAAGAATGCGCATAACTGCATTATTGGTGTAGAGATAGTTGAGTCCAAAAACGCGTTAACTTCGACCGGTAATAATCGTTGCATCATGATATGACAATCATGAGACTTCATGTTCGTTATGTTATCATCCTTCACTTTATTCCTGAAGTTTGATCCAAACCCGTCTGGAAGTTTAACTTCTTTAATAAAATTACAAAAACATACCTTGTCTTTGGGTTTTAACGAGTATTTGGGAAGAGGTTTGTAAAATTGCCCATCTTTTTTACCTTTGGTCTTAGGTTTGAGCCACAACTCTTCTCGAATTCCCAATTTTTCCAAGTTAACTCGTGCATTGTGAGTGTCTTTGGATTTTTCGTTCATTAATAAGGTACCCAAAATAGCCTCCAACACATTCTTTTCGATATGCATGACATCTAAGTTGTGTTGCAGTGGAAGATGTTTCCAATATTCAAGTTCTCGAAAAATGGAAACTTTAGTCCAGTTGTGAGGAGACTTATAATTAGAGGGATATTTTCTTTTTTCACCAGTATTCTTATGATTTTTCCCGGGATTACCAACTGGCAGTATATCTTTAAGTTGGCTTTCAATCATTTTCCAGTTGAACTTTCTAGGTTTAGGGGTATGATCAACCTTACCATTGAATTGAGTGTTTTCTCTGTAAGGGTGATCCATTTCTAGGTTCTGTCTAGCGCCGAAATAAGAAATTTTGTTTTGAACACGCATTGAAGGAGTGTCCTCGTTACATGTAGGGCATGCTTTATAGCCTTGGCCACTCCAACCAGACAAACTACTACGTGCAGGATAATCATTTATGGTCCAAATAAGCATTGCTTTCATTTGAAAATATGTGTTTGTAACTGAGTCTCTCGTAATAACTCCTACGGACCATAAACTCTTCAATTCATCAACTAAAGGCCTCAAGTAAACATCAATATCTTTTCCTGGTGATTTTGGACCAGGAATTAACAAAGTCAACATGAGAGAACTTTCTTTCATACATATCCACGGCGGCGTATTGTACACAGTCAATATTACTGGCCACATGTTGTAAGCAGTAGAAAAGTTGCCGTGTGGATTAAAACCATCAGCAGCCAACCCTAGTCGAACGTTTCTAGGTTCACGTGCAAAATCCGGATATCTTTTGTCAATTTCTTTCCACGCTCGACCATCTACCGGATGACGCATCTTACCCTCTTCCGTGCACCGTCCAGTAGCATGCCAGGTCATATCCTTTGCAGTGTATCTGGAACTGTACAAACGTTTTAGTCGTGGAGTTATAGGAAAATAACGCAAAACTTTATTAGGAACTTTCTTCCCCTTTGTGCGTTCAGCTTTCCATCTACTCTCTTTACATATTGGACAATTTTCTAAATCTTGGTATTCCTTATAAAACAAACAACAATCATTCTTACAATCATGTATCGCTTCATACCCTAAACCGATCTTTTTCATCCACTTCTTAGTTTCGTAATATGATGGCGGAATTGTGTTATCTTCAGGATGTGATTGTTTGAGTAATTCTAACAATTGGTCAAATGAAGTATTTGTCCATTTATTCAAGACCTTAATGTGTGTTAACTTGGCTAAAAACTCTAACGAGGACATCTTGCTACCAGCATATAGCTCGGTTTGGGTGGCGTCAATTAAATCCTCCAGATCAGTTGCGGTCGTGTCATTCATAGTCTCATCGTCATCCGGTCCTTCCTCCGGATCAACACTAGGAGGTTCTTCCCCCTGAATATCGTGCAGAAAATTTCTGAGAGGGTCTGGTGTGTTGTGTACTTCTGGCGGTTGTGGTTGTTCACCATGATGCCACCATATTTTATAAGAGGGTTCAAACCCATGTTGCATTATATGTTTTTTTATTTCTTTAAGTTTATGTATTCTCGTATTACCACAATCTTTACACGGGCAACTACACTTACCCTCATGATTCAAATGGTTTTTACACCTCTCAATAAAGGCTTCGAGACCAACACGGAATGCAGGGTCAAATTGATGTCGTATAGTAATCCAACTCTTATCAATCGTCATAGATATTACCTAATTAAATCAAGTTTAAAACAACAAAAAACTTTTATAGTACAATAACTTGTTATATATATAATTAAGGTCGGGTAGTCCAACTATGGAAGGCAACCTAACCCACTCTTTGAATGTTTTGTCTCAACTATAGATGCGTATAATGAATTTACTAGTTACCAAAAATTTGGCAGCATATCCCCTAAACTCCCCAAATATGTCGTATTAAACGCATATTTGTAGGAGTAAAGGGAAAATGTTTACCAAATTTTTCGTAACTAGTAAATTCATTATACAGATCCACATCCTAAAAGAGACAAAACACGCAAAAAACAGTCCCAAAAAGGGGACCTTCCAAAGTTAATTTCTAATAAATTAACCTTGGACGGGTATTCTATAGGATTGGTTAATTTCGAACCTAAGGTATTACTAATACGAAATTAACCACTAAATAACCAAATGTCAAACATAATACTTATACTAATTTATACAACAATAATAAACATAATAACATTTATACAACAATAAACATAATCAAACATAATACTTATACTTATATACTAATATATATATATATATATATATATATATATATATATATATATATATATATATATATATATATATATATATATATATATATATATATATATATATATATAGTATTCAAAGTATCATCAAACAAAACCCACCACTTTAATTTTATTCAATTTTATTAATTTTAATTACATGTTCTTGACAATTTCATCACCAAACCCACCACTTTAATATCTAAATTCGAATTTAAAATCTAAAAGTATTCAAAGTAACATCAAACAAAACCCACCACTTTAATTTTATTCAATTTTATTTATTTTAATTACATGTTCTTGACAATTTCATCACCAAACCCACCACTTTAATATCTAAATTCGGATTTAAAATCTCAAATATTCAAAGTATCATCAAACAAAATCAAAATTACAAACTAAGCATGAAAATCATAAGCCTGAACATTATCAAACACAACAATCTTCCTAAAATAACCCAAAATTTTCGGATTTCTAAATTATTCATAAATGAAGAACAACCAAACTTTTCAAAAAAAATGAAGAACATACCTTGTTTGCACTTTGGGATGGATGATTATGTTTGATTGTTTGTTGAATAGCTTCAAATCTCCTGAAATCGCCTGAAAAATCCGAAGCTTTTTAGATGTGTTTTTTTTGTAAAAGTGATAAAAGAAAAGCTACAGGCGGCTGTTTTCAGCCTTTTTTTTTTTTTTGCGGACGAGCCTTTTGCAGACGATTGATCGTCCGGAATAGTGACGGAGGGAAATTTTTTAGGAGAAGCCCGCCACTTTTTCGTGAAAACTTAAAAATTTCTTAATTTTCTTTTTATTATTAATTTAAACTTATATTTACTTATATAATTTATATTTAACTTATATAATTATTATATTTACTTTTTTGATATATTATTAATCCTTAATAAATATCTTTTTATTAATTAAATAGTTATAAATTTTATTAATTAACATAAATATAAATATATATGTTTTTTATATGAATACATAATTTCAATAAATATTTTATATATATTTTGGTGAAATTATTAATTTTTTTTATATAATTAATTTGAAATCTTTTAGTTATTTGTAAACTCGAGTCGATCTCGAACATGAATTATTGTTCGATTAGTTTCACGGGCCGAGCTTAAAAGCATTAGTATTTGGCTCGACTCGATCGAAAGTTCGTTTATTTTTTACAAATGGACGAGTTAGTCTAGTCGAACGAGCTAATCGAGCATAGCTTTAATCTCTAAGTACGAAATTCTATAAGTACGAAATTCAACCATACACTTAAGTACGTTGTGTCTAAAATTTGATACTCATTTAGTACAAAACTTTCAAGTTAACAAAAGTTGAAAATGGGTTCAAATTTGAGTTTTTGCACGTACTAGAACAATAAGATATGATCTAAAAAACGAGCATATCGAGCTCGAGCTTCTAAACGAGCATTTTAAGTGTAATAAGTTTAAAACCTAGTTTCGAACTAAAGTCTTTCAAACTTAAACGAGCTTCGAACTCGAACTCGAACAATAGTTACATTTCCGAGTTCGAACTCGAGCACGTTTTTAATAGTTTAATCGAACTCGAGTCGAACTCAAGCCGAATAATTAGTAAATGAACGAGCTATAATTTCATGATATTCGATTCGACTCGGTTCGATAACAGCCCTAATCATCATCATCGTCACCATCGTCATCGTCATCATCGTCATCATCATCATCATCCTCATCATCCTCGTCATCATCATCGTCCTCGTCATCATCATCGTCGTCATCATCATCATCGTCATCATCATCATCGTCATCATCATCATCATCATCACCATCGTCATCATCGTCATCCTCATCATCGTCATCATCGTCGTCGTCATCATCGTCGTCGTCATCATCATCATCGTCGTCGTCATCATCGTCATCCTCATCATCGTCATCATCGTCATCATCATCGTCATCATCATCATCGTCATCATCATCGTCATCATCATCATCCTCATCACCATCGTCATCGTCATCATCGTCATCCTCATCATCGTCATCATCATCACCATCGTCATCATCATCATCATCATCATCCTCATCATCATCATCATCGTCATCATCATCGTCATCATCATCGTCATCATCATCGTCATCATCATCATCCTCATCACCATCGTCATCGTCATCGTCATCATCGTCATCCACATTTGGGCTGGAAACAATTGATTATAACTTATACATGCCTAAATATGTTTATCTAAAAATACGGCTGAAGCATACTGACTAAACCCTAATTAACCCCTAATTTAACCCAGTGAAGACCTCGAACTTGACATGTATCCTTGACATGTATTTACATGTATTTACTCGTAGTCATCCTCGTCGTCGTTATTAGTGTGTTTCAATACCAGCAGCTTTGTAGTCGTGTGCTTGAAGTGTGTTTAATTTTAGTCGTGTTTAATTCAAAAAAAATTCGTATGTCTACTTAAATATTGCTCTTTATATATAATAATCGATTTATCTACTTAAAATTCGTTTTCATTCAAAACAAATGACAACAACATAACAATTTCATTCAACATAACTAATACCAACGATACAAATACAACACAATAAAATATTAAAACAACGACATAATTAAACTGAAACACAATAAAATATTACACAAACGACATAATTAAACTAATACATAATAAAAGTTTCTTCATCTTCCAAAAGTAAATAAAGAGAAATTCGTCCGGAACGCCAATTGACGGTTTCTTTTATACCGCACCACTGTTCTTCGGTACGAAGATACTTAGCGGAAAATTCTGGAACACAATCATCTTCAAAATACAAAACGTCAGTGTGTTCAAACGGTACATTTTCTTTCAAGAATTCTAACAAATCCTCTAAACCAAGGTCGCGAACGTCAATTTCTTCGAACGAAGCTTTTGAACCACGCGTATAATCGTACTCTTTATTTTCATTACGGAATTTACTACCGTAATACACGTCAAATGAGACGATAATCGGTGAAGTCGTTATCATTTTTATATTGAGAAGTTTTTAAAAATTTAGTTGATGAGTTTGATGATTGTGTGTAGGTGTATAAATACGCAAAAACAATCAGAACTAAAAATCGCCCGGAAAGCTTCCTGGACGATAAATCGTCTGGAAAGGTATTCCCGCCATTTTTTTTGGAGCCAATTTTTTGCAGCCAAATATTTTGGAGCCAAAAATTCTGTCGGACACCTTTGTGGACGACTAGGAGTCGTCCAGAAAAGTCTGGTAAAAAAAAGCGAGGATAAAAAGCAGTTTTTTTTTTTTGTCATTTAGCGGATCTTTGTGGACGATAAATGTCGTCTGGAAAGGTGTCGTCTGGAAAAGCTCTTTTTCTAGTAGTGTTAAGGGATTAACCCACAATTGTTGGTTAGGATACACTGGTATCGACCATTGATGCCCATACCTGAGCCGCTGTCTTGAAATACTGTTTTGCTATCCGTGATTGCTTCATTCATTCGAGCCTATACCAACATTGCTGTTCATGTAATTTTCTTAGGTCATCTCGGTTTTCAGTTGTTTGTTGAATTAACCAATTTTACCCTCCATGAGTTGCATATCCTTTACAACTAAGTCATCCAAATACATTAATCACCGACTCTAAAAGCATTTGGAACACGACTAATCTCACTATCTTTGAAACTATTTTAAATATGAATCAGAATACTTATGCGAAACAAGTTGTTTAACCAGCTACTATAACTTCCAAGAATGACTGAAAGCGCCTTTTGTGTTTGAAATTACCTTTTTACTCTAAAGAAATTAACCTGCTTCAGCATACTCACCACAGTAGCTATGAGCTTCTTATTGGAATCTTCTTATTGCAATTTAGATCTATAAATCCTACTATTTGTTGGGGAAACATATTCATGCTGTCGCATCGTCAATGTTGTATATAAAATTTGTTAATTAGATACTGTATTTTATTAACATAACAATTACTATTAATATGAAGGAACCTTTAAATCAACACAATCAATTCAAACAAAAAACGGCTCGCTATAAGAAAATTTGATAGAACCACAACCCGTAGTTAGACGTAGCTAACTCTAATCGAGCCACAACGAAAGAATCAACTCCCCAACCATAGCAAAATAACTCAATTGGACGGAGCAACATACAATGTGAAAAAACAAGAAACTCAGAGGAGCCGAATTGACACTTGGTTTATACATTTTTTTTAAACTTTTAATTGATTGATACTAAAACTGTCACATCTACACTTGAAATGAGACGTCCTAAAATAATTATGTGGGGATTGAGGGAATATAAATCTTTAAATACATCTTGAACTAATCCAATCAAATTTGTTTATTTTAAAAGAATCAACAAGTGAACCAAGAGGATGATGGTGGAGTGGTTAGGGCTTCACCTTTCCAAAGTGGAAGTCATGAGTTCGAATTCACAATAGTGGAAAAATTAATCCCTCTCGTGGTCACGGAGATTCACCTGCGATGACCACAAAGCGAGTAGTCACTCTAGGATTAGGCGGCTCACAAAGTGGGTCGAAAACCAAGGTAAAAAAAAATAAACAAGTGAACTTATAATTCGAAAAGATTAAAACTTTTTGGTGTAAAATCTCCTAAATTTTACTGATATCAATAAAACAGAGCCGGAGCGTAACTTTCTTAGAACGGATACATGATGAAATATAAATTATTTTATATTCAATGTTTTATATAACTTGAAACTCACTAAAGTTTTAAACAAATTTGGTAGAATATATTAATTATTTTTATAACTTCCACAAATTCATGTAAATTGATCATTTACCGCCCTTTATTTAGCTATAAAGTGAACATCAGTATATATTTAGGAACTATTACATTTAGTTATCTATTATCTATATGATGTCATTTAAAATTTTATAGGATTTAATAACTAACTAGTGAAATGACCCGTAAAATCACGAGTTTGTTTAAATGAAACAGTTTAATAACACGTTTTAGGTATTTAGTGAATGTAAATGCTAAAGTTATTTATTTTAATAACCCGTTTGACTAAGAAACTTGTCGTTATTTTTACAAATATATAGAGACATATATTTTCGCATACATATGTAACGTAATTAATTTCGTATAAAGAATCCATATTTAAATATTAATAATATAATAATTATAATTATAATTATTATATTAAAAGTAAATAATAATAATAAAGTTCGTTCAAAGTTGAGTATTTATATCTTTAATAATAATAATAATTATTATTATTAGTAATAATAAATGCATTTTAAATTTTTTTAGAAAATTAAAATACAATTATTATATAAAAGTTGTACAATATAGTTTAAATTTTGTGTGTTCTGTAGAAGATTTTACAATTTAGCAGAGATTAGTATTTCTTTTGTAAAAGATTTCATATTATTTTTTTAATTAAATTAATATAAAATTATGACATCATCATTATAAAATTTAAAAGGTAATTAGCTTAATGATGACATCATCATTTTAGAGCTTTATATAACTACTAGTGAAATAACCCGTGAAACCACGAGTTTGTTTAAACGAAACAGTTTAATAATATATTTTAAGTATTACTTGAATGTAAATGCTAAAGTCATTTAGTTTAATAACCCGTGGAACCACAGATTTCGACTAAATGAACGTCAACTTGCTTGCCACCTCTAGTAGCGGTAATATATAACCCATTTTTACTCATTCAATAATACCTAGATCAAAATCGCCACCTCTATGTAAGTGAACATCAACTTACTTGTCATAAACTTGCTTGTCAAGTGTGATATTTTTGCATTTTCTCCGAAAACCTGTCATAAACTTCGATATCACCACATTCAACAACACACTTCTGAATATTTGAAAGAAAAAAAAAAACAAACTATTCAAGTTTAAAAAAATGCATACAGCAAATGCTTACAACAAAAACAAATTATTTAAGTTAAAAAAATGCATATAAAAAAAGGCATCTTCAAATCTCTGGTAGCATTCTTATTCAAAGCATTATATAGCATGAGTGGGCTGCCCATGTTGACCCCTTAGGCATATTGGGCATATGCCTATGGTAGCAGTTTAAATATACATGTATGTACGAACTACTCCATCTTGGAGCGTTAAATTGCATCATATTTTCATCAGTAAATATAAATACCTGCTTTTAGTACTAATCATGAGTTTTGTTGTCTTATATAGTAGAAATTGCACATTTCAACAAACATAAACCTGCAACCAAAAAATATAATCAACAACCCATATTTACATCACAACACAAAAAGGACTCTAGTTAGAAGCTTGAAACATACAATACGAATTACCCTGTTAAAATCGTGAAACATAATTACTATTATTGATATTGTGTTATTTGTTACCCCATCATTAAGCTAATAATAGAGATCACATTCCCATGCTTATGACTATTAAAATTTAAGGATACAAAATAGCAATACCATTAAATATGCATACTATTGACACATTCTGTTCTTAACTGAAAACACTAAATGGTATTTACAAACTGATAACATTAGTATGTAGATTTAAAATCAACCTTATAAAGCACTCATATAACCAATATATTGCAATCATAGACGATATGCTTAGGCGGTTAACGGATGAATAGTTAACAAATATAAATAAGTTAAAATTAACACCTAAAATCTGAACTAAACCTATTATTATAAAGTCAAGAATGAGTTCTGACTTTAATAAACAATAGACTTTTAAATATCTTGGTGGAAAATTTATTATTATTATATTATTATTATAACTTAAGCATATTATGTTGGGCTATCCAAACATTAATGCTAAAATAGTATACTTCCATGCTAACACTATTAAACTAAAGCAAGAAAGTCATTGTTGATGCTATCGCTACCCAACAAATTTTGCACTAAAGAACACTTGAATTTAGAACCATTAAAAAGGTATGAAATAGAACATTAATGCCCCAATCACAATGACAAACAAATAATTATAAATATAAAGGCCAACAAAATTAGAATAATAATAGAAGCAAAAGGTGTAAGATTGAGCGTACCTCCAACAACATCATCATCAGCCATACACCAAATTCATGTAAGCAAATACCCAAATTCAGCTATGTCATTTTAACAAACACCTGGAGTGCTTAAAGAAGATTCATATATTTCCTCAAGTCACAATTTCTAATACATAGAAGAAGATTAGAACAACATAGATAGTATAAAGAAACACCTAAAGCAATCTTACAAAATACAAAAGTACGAACGAATACTTGCAATGTAAATGCTTAAACCATTATTAACAACTAAATCAAAATCTTCTCTATATGAATACTACAAACAGTATAAAAATAAGAAAGGAAAAGTGTAAGCTTACTATTGCCATCCAAAACCATAGGCATTGAATCACCATTGTGAAACCTATAACCTGTCATATTCACTCAGGTTAACACATGATACCTAATAATGAACACAATAAAACAATTTCACAAAAATTTTATCCTCAATAAACTTGGAGATTAAATATATGAAGCATTAGAATTTAAAGCCAGTTGAAGAAGAAGATGATGAACATTCTAAATCTCTAGTGTTGAAATATCAAAAGAAAACGAACCTGGAGAAGAAAATTAGGGCAAATGGCGATTGAATGAAGAAAAGCTTCGAATTCGCGCTGAAGAAATCGCGATTGTTTGATTTCTTTGGTGATTACTTTAGGGTTTTGTTGAAAGAGAGGAAGCAATCCGTATTGTAAGGTTTAATTTTTCTTAAATGCAATTAAAAAGTGTTAATGACATCAGCAAACAGCCTCAAAATTTTTCTATTTTTATTTTTTATTTTTTTATGCTTGAAAAAAGATATATTTATGACATCATCAGTTTAGCATTTTAATAGAAATGCTATAGATCATTTTAGCATTTTAATAGTTTAAAACTATAGATCATTTTAGCATTTAAATAGAAACTACTAGTGAAATGACCCGTAGAACCACGGGTTTGGTTAAACGAAATAGTTTAATGATATGTTTAAGTGAATGTAAATGTTAAAGTCGTTTAGTTTAATGACCCGTAAAACCACGGATTCTGACTAAGAAACTTGTCGCTGTTTTTACAAACATATAGAGACATGTATTTTCACATACATATGTAACGTAATTAATCCCGTAAAGAGAATCAATATTTGAATATTAATAATATAATAATAATAATAATAATAATAATAATAATAATAATAATAATAATAATAATAATAATAATAATAATAATAAAATTTGCTTAAAAATTGAGTATTTATATTTTTAATAATAATTATAACTAATAATAAATGCCTTTATATCTTAATCATAAAAATTAAATTATAACTAATTGTCAAGATTAACTTTTAATTGTAAATTAAATTGATTTATGATGTCATCCAAGTAGGTTAGATTTTTTTCTATTTTTATTTTGATTTTTTTCAATGAAAGAAAATGACTATTTATGATGTCATCATTATAGCCTTTTAATATTAACTATAGATAGATAGATAGATAGATAGATAGATATAGATAATCAATAATTAATTAATGTTAATAATGAAAATAAAAATAAACATGCCCAATTGTATTACGAATTTACGAGTAAGTGGGATAAGAAAATTAGGCCTAAACGGGCTTTCGATTTATGGAATGATAGGGCTGCTTTGCCAATGGGGCTTTGCCTCATTGGTAACCATGTTTGCATGGTTTTCGAGGAGACCCGGGTTCGAGTCTCACCAGGGGGTTTTCCCCACCTGCCCGTTTGGATGGTGGCGGTTTCCTCCTGGAACGTGCGATGCGATGCGATCTAACCACTAACCGTGCGATGAAAAACTAACATGCCGTTCAAAAAAAAAAAAAAAAAATGATAGGGCTGCTTTTGCAACCGAAGATTTTATTAACAAATTCTGTTGTAAATTCTGCGGAGTACTAGATTAATTAAACGGAGTAAAAAAAGCCAGGCAACGCAAATACGCAATTGTTTTTCAAAGCGTCGACAGTGCAAAACAGAAACCACGATAACAACTTCATTCATATCTCCATAAGCTAAACAAGATCAATGTTGGACCGCGTCCCTTTTGATATCAAAACAACAGAAATCATGAAAAGACTTGACGTCAAGTCTTTACTTCGATTCAGATCGGTGTCAAAAGCATGGAAGTCATTGATCGACAGTCCAAATTTTGTTGCTATTTACGGCATCGACCATATTCGAATGCATCGTATACTTGTACCGTACCTAAAAGCTCCAACTTCTGCGTATATGTCCTTTGTTGATCATGATGACACTTTTTTGTTTGATCAAACTAATGTTCATGTGCTTCCAAGAGAACATAATATGTGTAGTGTTAGAATACTTGGTAGCTCCCATGGCTTGTTCTGTTTGGAATGTACTTATATTAATAGAAACAATACCGAAGGGATGTACCTTATTTGGAATCCATCAATTAGAAAATCGGTTCGTATTGTTTTTCCTACCAATAGTTTCAGTAGAGTATATTTTGGCGTTTGTCCTTTCACCCTTGACCCCAAACTTGTTAAAATTACCATTGGTAGTTTGAAGTGGCTCGTAGAAATCTATACATTAAGTTCAGGTAGTTGGAGGAAGATTTACAACAATCTGCCACGTGGAACAATTGAAATCTGTTGGTATACTGCAATAGTAGTTACAAATAGGATTATCTATTGGGATGCTACTGACTCGGCTGTTGCAGCCTCTCGTTACATCGTATCGTTTGATTTGACAAGTGAAGAATTTAAGTTAACTGAAATCCCTAATTTTATAGCACATCATAAATATGATATTTCTAAACTAAAACACTCACTCGTGTTTCTTAAATATTCAGAAACCGAGAAAGTAGTCTGTGAAGTATGGATGATGATGAATAATGGCGTGTCAAAAACGTTTACAAAGTTATACAACATTGCGCCATCAAATCTGCTACCGCATGGAGTTATGGGATTCACCAAGAGGGGCACACCTATAATTAAAATGAGACATGATTGCGAGCCGGATGGACTTTATGTTTTTGAACCAACCTCAGAACGCGTCACTAAGATAGATCTTGACAGAGCAGGGAATTATTTCAAGTTTTATAACTACTATGAAACACTTCTTTTGCATGATTGTTGAGATTGCACAATCTATAAGTAAACTTAGGATGAAGATAATGTCTAGGTGAATTTATTATCGGCATGCTAAATAAGGATTACTTGTGTTCTTTAGTATAGTTTTATCTTCTTTTTTTTTCTTTTCTTTCCGAGTGTGCTGCTGCACAAGCAAAATTGGAAGATTTTCAGATTCTGTGAAACTTTCAGATTTTAATTAGTTGATATGTTTTGTACTTAATGAGATGTTAATTAGCATTAGTGGATTCATAGCTTTAGCTATAGTCAAACAAAAGAAAAAGAAAATCAAACCCTTTTTACTCAACGTAAACACCGACTCTATCTGAAACTACTTCAGTTTCTTCTAACTTTAAATTAATCAAAATCAAAATACTTTTATATATTTGTACATTTCAACGATGGACCATATATTATATATATGTCAACAAGTTTTTTAATCAACTGCCCCATAGCTTCCAAGAATGACCGAAAACGCCTTTTCAAGATCGTCAACGTAAACATTGTCCTTAATTAATGTTCTTTACTGTGTCTTTCAAATAATCGAAAAATACCTTCTTAACACAAGTTAATGATTTTTTCAAGTTTGGATTTAAAAACAATGCAATGGATCGTGAGTGAGATTAGAAGAAATGGGTATTGATAGGGTTTTTCAAAGACTTCGTTAAGTTGAAAAGGTCAAATAACTAACTGAAGGTGAGAGAACAATTCTTTATATATATATATATATATATATATATATATATATATATATATATATATATATATATATATATATATATATATATATATATATATATATATATATATATATATATATATATATATATATATGTTATTATATATCAATATCAATCAATCAAATTAAATAATAGAAAAGTGCGTTTCACGGGTGGTAAATAATCGTGTAAAATCAATTGAGTTTATCAAACAATTACGAAGTGTTTTTTAGAGCTAACATTTATTATCATTAAAATTAAATTTTTATGAGCTCGTTCGTTGAACGAAAATTGCTTTTACCAATTGTTATTATTGATAATTTAAAGAAATTTGATGGGTCAAACGTAGAGTATAAATAAGATTGTGGAAATGTAAATAAAATGGGAAAGACCATACTTCGAAATAATAGTTCAAGATAATAAAACACTATTACAAATATTTCAGCCCATTTGTTGCAGGATTGTTTACAAAATTTTGTTAAAATTAATGCATGCAGTTAGAAAAAAATGAATAGAGGAAAGGCTTACTTTTTACTTGGACATAGCCCAAAAGCTTAATGGGGCGGCTCTGGAATTAACAAATAATCATTTTAACTTCAATTGACAACTAATCGATAAAATATCAAACATGAGTTCGTAAAAAGTTGTTTTTACTTATTAACCGATGGCAATAACTGAACAACATACTTATATATTACTGGGCAACCATATTCATAGTAAAAATTTAAATTGTAGTTCAAACATATATATAAGCATAATTAATTAATTAATTTAATTATATGCTTATAAAAGAGTAATAAAACGCATGGCCGATGCGTTCCCGACTCGCGTCTTTTACAACTTTGATAAATTTTGAATGGTTGTTATTAATACATCAGTGTAGTTGTTGTATACATGTAAAATCTAGTTTAGTTTCAAATTATATTTTTTGGAAAAAAAAACTGTTGTACACATGTATAATCTGTTATTGTACCTCACTATTATGATCTAACTTATAATAGTATTAATTTTTTTAATCAATCAATTTATGCATTACTGACTCTCTTAAATGAATCGCTTTGTAAAGACTAAAAAGATTTGGGTCAAAAATAGTTATACAGAGTACTATACATAATTACTTACTCCGATAGTCAAGAAACATATATTTAAGAGAAACATCTTAGTAAAATTAATAAATCTATATTATATGGATAAATAAATGTATATTTTTAACTAATCCTCTTATTATACGGTGTAATAATACAGTGTAGAAGATAGTGACAATTCTATATATTTTTAATAATAAATAAATGTATGGATGAGTTTTGATTAATTTGGAATCTCCTTAAATATAGTTTAAGATACTTACTATAAATTATAAGTTAATCACAAGCAGCCACATAAGCAAATTTAACCAGAATTAATAACAGAGTGACACGCAGGATTATTAACACGCGCTTTATAATAATGTATAGATCAATCAAATTAAATAATAGAAAAAATTATGCCGTTGGTACCTGTGGTTTGTTTACACTTTCTTGTCAACACCTGAACTTAATTTTTTGCACAGTTAGTACTTAAGATTTGCCTAACTTTCGTGGTTGGTACCCCAACCTAACTTCCGTTAAATTTTTAATGTTAACCCCTCACATGTGCCACGCATGTGAGAGTAAATTCGTCCATATAAATAATTTAGTCCGTATAAGTGGATCTACCAAGTTGTTCGAAGGTTCTTTGATATTAAATGAAACAAATTTCTCGTTAAAAGGTGGCAAAATGGGTAGATTCTACCCAAAAGTGCCTGAGACCCAAAAAGTACAATAATTTATAAAATAATTCTAAAACTGTCACTTAATTCAATCTTAAACCAAACCAAATGAACAAATATCCAAACTGGACTTAGTTTAGAAAATTCATATGCGCCGGAATTTGTTCAATAACTGTTTAGAACAGATCCAATCTCAAAACAAACCAAATGATAAAATTCATGCTGGGCCTAATTTATAGCAAGAGAAATTCAGTACCATAGAAATGGACAAAACTAGTCTAATATACATGCACTTGAAATCGTCTTCAATAAATGTGTTACAAAGTAATCCTATATCCTAAACTAGCGAAATGACCCGTGAAATCACGGGTTTGTTTAAACGAAACAATTTAATGACATGTTTTAGGTATTACGTGAATGTAAATGCTAAAGTCATTTATTTTAATGACCCGTTCGACTAAGAAACTTGTTGTTGTTTTTACAAATATATAGAAATATAGAAACATGTATTTTCGCATACATATGTAACGTAATTAATCTTGTAAAGAAGATCCATATTTGAATATTGATAATATAATAATTTTAATTATAATTATTATAATAAAAATAAATAATAATAATAATAATAATAATAATAATAATAATAATAATAATAATAATAATAATAATAATAATAATAATAATAAAATTTGCTCAAAGTTGAGTATTTATATTTTTAATAATTATTATTATTAGTAATAAATGCCTTTTGAAATTTTTTTGAAAATTAAAATAAAATTATTATATAAAGGTTGTACAATATGTTTTGAAATTTGTAAATGTATTCATTAGGTGTATAATTTAGGAGAGATTGATATTTCCTTTTATAAAAGATTTTGTATTAGTTTTTTAATTAAATATATATAAAATAATGACATCATCAAAGATGTTTTAAAATATTTCTTTTTTATTTTGAATTATTTTTATGCTTATAAATTGTTTATTTATGACATCATCATTTTAAAAATTTAATAGATACCATAGATTTGGCCTACTAAAGAAAAGAAACTTGATTCAACTATGCCAAGTAAATTTTGAAGTTCACAAGTTATAAGTTCATGTCTACCCAAAATACAAATACAAACTGGGTCAATTTATCAGTTAAGGCTAATACGATTACCCTATAAACATCGGCACCACTTTTTAATGGACTAAATTACTTATATGGACTATATTATTTAAAAGGACGAATTTGCCCTCACATGCATGGCACATATGATGGGTTAACATTAAAAATTTAACGGAAGTTAGGTTGGGGTATCAACCATGAAAGTTAGGCAAAGCTTAGGTACCAACTGTGCAAAAAGTTAAGTTTAGGTGTTGTCAAGAAAGTGTAAACAAACCACAGGTACTAACAGCGTAATTTTCTCTAAATAATAGGACGGTAAATCATGGACAAAAAAATGTAGTAGAAGGACATGGTATATCATTAGTGGATCACCTCACGTTATATTATGTGGATACAAAAATTGGGCCTAAAACGGGCTTTCATAAGGTTTACGAAATCCTAGGGTTCTGCTATTGCAACCGAGATTTTAGTAACAATTTTCTTATATATTAACGAAGCACAAAACAAAAACCCTAATAACAACTTCAATTCGATCATTCATATCTCCTAACCTAAACAAGATCAATGTCACACGGCATCACTTTTGAAATCCAAAAAGAAATTTTAAAAAGACTTGATGTCAAGTCTTTACTTCGATTCAGATCGGTGTCAAAAGCATGGAAGTCTTTGATCGACAGCCCAAAGTTTATTGCTAGTTACGACATCCACCATCACCATGAAACGCTACTTTTGCTGGATTGATGAGATACAGTATCTATATTGAAGTAAACAGAGGATGAAGATAATGATCAGGTTGAATGTATTATCCGCATGCTAAATAAGGATTACTTGTGTGCTTTAATATAGTTTTAACTTTTTATTTTCTTTCTTTGACAGTGCTGCTGCATAAGCAAAATTTCTATATTTTTCAGATTGATCAAATTGTGAAACTTTGAAGAATTTAAGTTCATATTTTTTATTCTTGATTATGTTTTTCTAGTATTGTAATGTTATGTTAATAGACTCACGTACTTAGTAGACTTACATAACTCTTGTCAATTGTCATGGTTGTTAAAGTCCCCCTGAGTAGGCCATTAGGTGGGATTTTGAAGTAATCCGATTATATATTTTTACACTTCAATCATGGACCATAGGTTAACAAGTTTTTTCACCAACTGCTCTAAAACTTCCAAAATAACCGAAAACGCCTTTTCAACATCATCATTATAATGTTAACTTTAGTGTCAATTAAGGGTTCTCGACACTAAACAAACCTCCATTCTCTTGGTATCTTAAAGATTATTGACTGAATTGCACTCTATACATGTGCTGGCCTGGTGCTTGGATGCTAGTACTTCGCTTTTAAGGTTGTACATGTGATGATATCAATGGATTAACCCACAGTTGTTGTTTAGGATACCCTGGTATCCACCATTGTTAAAGGTCACAAAACGGGTTGCCAAAATATGGTTGCGCCCCATAAGCATGTCGTTGATCTTGAACTACTGTTTTGCTAACTTTGATCGCTTCATTCGAGTCTATACCAACATTGTTGTTCATGTAACTTTCTGAGTTCATCTTGGAACTCGCTGTTTGTGAGAATTTACCACTTTACCCCCATTAATTGCATATCCTATATAAAATTGCGATATAAAAGTATTTTAAGCACATCTCTTTCTTGACTTATTTCCACCACTAATATCCTTATAATCCTGCAAAAAAAAAAAAAAAAAAAAAAAAAAAAAATCTTTTAAAAACAATTTTGCGCCTATTTATTGATGAAAACTTGCAAAAATAACTTGTTTCTACCTTTTTTATATCAACTGTTTTTATTGTTTTATTCAGACGACCAATCTGCACACATCAATCTGAAATTTCTGTTTTTGAATTAATATGGGTGTTGTTATCTCAAATACATATTCTGGCCAAGGCAAGCGTACCGGCGATTGCATCTTCTTCATCTTTCGTCAGCTGCTCAACATAGGGATTTTAGTGAAGACATTTTGTGTGTGAAATTACCTTTTTACTTTAAAGAAATTAACCAGCTTCAGAATACTTACTACAGTAGCTATTGTTAAAGTTTAATAAAAACAGTAACAACGTACTGCTTTTGTAAGATTACCATTTATGGTATTTGGACTTTAGATCAGAAGAAAGTCATCTTCATCATATCCTTTCCATTTAGACGAGGGGTGTGCACCATTTGGTTTGAAACCATTTAAACCGAATATCGAATCGAAACCAAATCGAAAAAGACCAAACCGAATTTGAAAAATGGTTTTCGGATCGAGAAAAATCGAAACCGAATTTAATTTCGGTTTTTCGGTTTGGTTTTCGGTTTTGAAAACTTTTAATTTGGTTAACCGAAAACCGAATATAAAACCGAATTCAAATTATACAATATTAAATAAATATTTTAAATTATTTATATTATTGTGTACATGTACGAGAAACGATTTTGAATAGATATTTTAACTCTTCAAGTCAAATTCGGTTTACTTGGATTGAAATCCTATTTTAATCTTTAATTTCATAATTTTCCTTTTAACTCCACATTTTTGAAACTACAATCATTTCAAGTCGATTTGCAATTCAATTCAATTTATGTGTGTGTGCACGTTGAATCAATCAAATTTATATACACTGCTTTACAACAGTTTATTATTAGAAAGTATACACTATGATTAAAACAGAGAAAGTTTTAGTTTTGTTATTGGTATTGGTTTTGTTTATTTTTTGATATAAATGTATTGTATTATGATATTATATAAGCTTATTTTATTTTCTAAAATTTGTATATATGTTCGATTGTATATATTATTTTAGTATGATACTTACAAAGTTAATAATATAATGTTTATTTACATCGTGAAAAAAAAGTAAAAAAAAAATCGATGCGGAAGTTAATTTGGTTTTAACCGAAACCGAACCGAATTCAAATTTGGTTTTCGGTTCGGTTTTGGTTTTGGTTTTGATATTTGAATTTGGTTTCGGTTCGGTTTTTGGTTTTAATTTTTAGAATTTCAAAACCGAAAAAACCGAACCGAATAAACCGAAAAACTGAAAATCGAACCGATGAACACCCCTAATTTAGACTCTTTTTAATGGTGCCGGGGGTGATGGGGGGGTGATGGAGTTTTTTGTGGGGTATAGTGCTGAGGTGGAAGAGGTGATGGGGGTGATGGCGTGATGGAGTTTGTAATGGTAGGCGTGATGGGAGTTATTGGTCCCACATTTTTTATTGATTTTTCATTTTCTAAATAAGTTACGTATTATTTATTTTTATTTTTTTACTATCAATAATTAATTAATTTATATAACATTTAAATATCAATATAATTTAAATACATAAATATAAATTATAAATTATAAAATACTAACAAAATTTAAACTACACTCTAGTTATATAAACTAATACATAGTATAGGGACTAATTTTGTAAATAGTCTAAATAACCCATCTTCTTCAATCAATTGCAATTGCAGATCGGGAGTTTTCATTGCAGGTCCATCTTATCTTATCAATTCAATTTCAATTGCAGATCCAATATCATACGCATAAAATTAGAAAACAAATTAGAAAAAGGCAATAAACCACGTGAAGAGCCACCATTCGTCAACCACCAAATCACGCTTCTCATCTCTTCCGTGAAGCAGCCATCGCGCCGACCCAAAATCCGGCCAATCACGCCGCGTTGCGGCGCCGTTCAGGCGTGATGGTGGCAAATCCGGTGCGATAGCACTGCGTTAAAAAGAGTCTTATGTCAAAGTGGTTTCAAAATGAGATTGGATGCATACTTCAACTACGAAATAGCTGTTAGACCATCTATCTATCTATATCTATCTATCTATCTATCTATACATATAATAAAGCATGTGCCAATAATCCTATGTGTCATCTCCTGATTAAATTTTGTCAAGCGTCACCTCTGTATTTAATATTTAATGTTGCCACATGTCACTCTCTCTATACCAAATTTTTTAATATGGTATGATACAGGAGTATCATTTAGATTTAGAGAATATTTTAAAATTGGAATGTCAAAGGAATATTAAGTATAACTACTGAAATGACCCGTAAAACCACGGGTTTGTTTAAACGGAACAGTTTAATAATATGTTTTATGTATTAAGAGAATGTAAATTGTAAAGTCATTTAGTTTAATGGCCCGTGGAACACCGAATTCCGACTAAGAAACTTGTCGTTGTTTGGATTGAGGAAGCAGTGTATGGAGTCAATGTATATAATTACCATGAATCGCTTCTTTTGCTTAATCGATAAGATTCTAGTATTTATTTTGAAGTAAACTTAAGACAACGATAATGGCCAGGTGAATGTATTGCTGAATGCTAAAAATAACGATTACTTGTATGCTTTAATATTGTTTTATCCTCTCTTTTTCTTTCTATGACTGTGCTGACGCACAAGCAAAAATAGCAGATTTTCATATTCAAATCGTCAAACTTGTAGATTTTAAGCTGATATGTTTAGTACTTAATGATGTTTTTCAAGTATAGAAATGTCGTGTTAATGGACAAATAATGACTCGCATGACATGCATTGCGTTTCACATCTATCCTCTATACGTGAACTTCACAATGGTGGAACTTGAACCCAAGTACAAATGGGGCAATGGGGCGGGTGTAAAAACTTAATAAATTTTTCATTCACAGTCGGGTCAACACTAATAAAAACCTTATTTTTTAGTGTAACTTTTCTCTAATCCGGTTGGGGCGGATGCCCCTACCTATCTTAGGTAAGTGGCGCCCTGTACGTGAACACAAGATACCTTTGGACATCACACTTGTGAAATTATATGTGCTTTGATAAGAGCTTCACCTTTATAAGTGCTTTGTTTAGAGCTTCACCTTTCAGAGGCGTTCAATATCATTATGACCATGACGTTACACCAAACGTTGGAGTCATAGCTAAACAGTTATTGATCTCTAGTGTTACGTACGCTCTGCTCAAAATTCTTGCACTTGAGAGGAATATAGCTAAACAGTTGTGTGGGTGAGTAAATTGCTGGGAAGATCAAGGTTTATATGACGTGGATGTCTACCTGTCATGAGCCAACCATTACAAATCATACCTGAAAGGAACTTTTACATGAATACATGATGAGATCATGAGATTGTCGTTTGTTTGGTCCTGGCAGTGCATTTTAGTCAATCAATGTTTTGCTTGTTTTAAAGTTCTTTTTTTCGTTTATTAAGAGTAACTAGTTAAATAACCCGTAAAATAACCCGTAAAATCACGGGTTTATGCAAAAAAATTTTGTACTAATGGATAGATGTTTTTAAGGAGCTATAATGATGTTTAAACTTTAAACATACAGAAAACAGAATCACAAGTTTGAAGATCAATGGTCATTACCAATATCAGTTTTAAATGACGCGTGGAAGTATGAGTTTATGAAATAATGCAAATTTAAACATGCAATTGTGGAGAATATACTTATTAAACCATTGAGAAAAATAACCAAAATACTGAAATTTGGAAAATGCATATAGCAAATAATTACAACGAAAACATACCACAAATATTTTGTCTGAAACATATGCGTCCGAAATAGTTAAAGATAAACTACAAACACTTGATGTATTTAAATTGGACAGAATAAATGAACTAACTTAGCATACATATGTAACATAATTAATCTCGTAAATCAAACATATATTTACTTAAGAATACAATATTTATATTTTAAATAAAAATTATATTTATAATAATAATAATAATAAATAATATGTAACAGCCCAACCCGTTAACCAACCAAAAACGCAGCAAAAAAAAAAAATTAAAACTGAGCTGACCAGATGGGGTGCGCGGCGCGCAACCCCACCTATGCGCGGCGCGCACAGGGCCTGGCAGCCCGCTGTCCACTTTTTCCAATTTTCGTAAAAAGATCTCTTGCTTCCCGACACTTATAGACGAAACGCTTTTCACAACCTTTTATATTAGTCAAAACTAACACGTTCCAATAATAAAATGAGTTTTACGAGACCGGGCCCACATCGGCCGTTTCACGACTTTCGTACAAAATACAAGTTTTCAACCATATGATTTTTAACACAAAATAAAGACCGAGCATGACGATTGGGGATACGCTACCCAATCCTAATCAATCCAAAAGCAAGATCTTCTAAAGCAACTACGCAAGTCCACTAGTCCCCACGCTTACCCGAGCCACCGCCTCCAATGCAAATCTATAAAAATGTAAACAACGAGAGGGTAAGCTAACGCTTAGTGAATGCAATAATTATACACATACATATATAATCTACATACTTGCAATCACATACACAATTACCTCATACACGCTAGCAATTTAAATGACATACCAACGCAAGGTATAACGCTAAATCTCCAAGACCACAAGCTAGCACAAACAATAGCATATATAACTCGAATAATATAAAGTGCCACACTACAAACACATAACCATGGTTAACCAATAGTACAAGGGAATGGTACTTCGAATTTCCCATCGGTGTTCTCAACAACCGTTAGTGTACAACGAAATATATCACTAACCCCGGGGTGGTATCGATCGCCCGAACTTAAATCCCACCCGCTATGCAAAATGTGGTATCGATCGCCCGAACTTAAAACCCACGCTTTACGCCAACACATAATGATATGGTATCGATCGCCCGAACTTTAAGCCCATATCATATATTAACCCGATGTGGTATCGATCACCCGAACTTAAAACCCACATCGAATCTCGTACAAATAAATACATTATATACACACATGTATAATCATTCCACTCACCTTGTCGCCTTGATGAAATGCTACCGAATAATCCGCAACTCGCCGATGGAATGTACCTATTCCATTATCACAATTACAACAACACACTTAAAGTGGATTTACAAACCAACTCAAATCGACACTTAGTGCAATTTCGACCAATTGCACTTCCAAACACAAACGCGCCCAAACTAACCAATAATCACTAACACATGTGAAAATTGTCTTAATATGCTAAATGAACCCAATCATAAGTGTTGAACACTTATCATTCTCAAAATCAACCAAAACCCTAATTTTGACTCATTTCAAAATTAGTCTTTCAAATACACAATAATGAGTTCTAACACTTCCATAATCACTAAACCTAGTGATTATACCCAATTACAAGTCCTAATCATGGCCTATTTGTTCACCAACCCAAAACCCACCAACAACAACAACAATAAACCCGATTACAAGCATCAATAAACTCACTTCAAGAGTTTAAATGGGTTTTTCTACAAATCAAGTTCAAACCCTAACTTCGAATATCTAATCAAATAATGAAATTCGGAGTTAGAACTTACCATAACAACTAAAACGTAGCTAGGAACGAGGTGAACAACTTTGACACCCGAGCTTTTGATCAATTCGAACTCCTTCTTCACCAAAACCCCAAATCTTTCTCTAGAAATCTCCCTCTCTCTCAAAGATACTTGAGAATGTTTGTGGATGTGAAATATGATCCAAAAGTGGATCCAACCCAGCTGATAAGGCCTGAGATCCGGCCTCAAGTAAAAAGACCAAAAAGCCCCTCAATTAACTTAAAATAGAAAAAGACAGAATTCTATCGCAGGCCACGTGCGCGGCGCGCACCCATGTCTGGGCAGATTCTGACCTTTTAACTTTTACACTATGCTTCACTCACTAAACGTACATCATTATAACTCTATGTACCATAAATATTTGGGTGTTACAACTCTCCCCCACTTAGAATCGATCACGTCCCCGTGATCCTCGTCACGAAACCACCCGGAACCGCACTCTATGGTCCTTAACAAACGTTACAATCCGATTTCCACCACATTACACATTAACCTGAAGATTAATCCCATAACTAAAAACACACTTGCACGCATTCCGAAACGTGCAATACACACAACATCCGAAGTCTATAACGATCACTGAGAATACGCGAAGTCGCCACGTATTCTTCCAACTCCTCTAGGCAAATCCTTCTCAAAGAGTCACCATTAACAACCAAATCGTCACCCGTGATTTATTAAAAATCCACAAATCCGAGCACTAGAACTTGCTCAATCCCTCACATCGGGAAACTCAACCAATCTCGTACCGAGATATCAACTCCTAGCGTACCATACCAAGTACATCGCTAGTAACAACCACAATAAAGTCAACACCCGAACCGATGAAGACCGAATATGAAAGTGAATCCAAACGGATAACACTTACCACTTAACATCCCCCGTAGTGCGCAAACACGGCTAGTACGCAACAATCATAACATCGTAAGCAAGCGACCAAAACCGCTAACGTCCAAATCGACTATGGCAACACAAAACCAAAGGTGTACAAAATGGCTACTGTCACACCCTTAACAACATGTGAGCGAAACACGGCTAACGCATCACTAATCACATAACATGATCCTTACGACCCCACCATTGGCGTACGAAACAACCAATAGTTCTCAATACTAACCACATGAAGGTTATTTCACACAAAACTCAAGGTGTACGAAAACGGTTATTGTGATATATCCTTAGTGTGCAGAAACGGCTATTGCAACACTACTAACAATATGTGAGCGAAACACGGCTATCGCATCACTATTACCAACGTGTGAGTAAAAATCGGCTATTACTCACCACCATGTGCATGAAACGGCTATGTGCACAATTCATACGGGCAATTAACATCATAAACCTACATGTATCGGTTCTTTCCGAAAACCGCTCACCATCAATCACTACCAAAAGTGGTTAACGAAGAGCTATTCCTTTCGGATATCACTCATCACCTATCACTAGTCAAACGCGGCCAACCTAGAGATAACCCCAAATAAACACATACACGTAATCACCTCGTAGTACACAATATGGCCATTGTGTAACTACCACCCAAAGTATACGATAATGAGGTATCGTACCCTTTTTCAAAGTCCCATTACACTATTCCCAAAGGTAACCACACGGTTAACACAATCGAGCCAAGAACCACCCATATTGCGCATAGGCACAACAATAATTTCCTAGAAGAGAATCCGGCACGCACATCCCTTAACCGAGGGATCTTACTTCGCTCGTCGAACACGTCCATTATCTCACAATGAGACTTACCACATTACCACCTCGGTGATAATTTAAACCCAAAAACCACAAGTACAATTTATTCCAAACCGTACTTTTACCAAAATTGACCAACGTAGGTCTCAACACTAGCTTTGAATCCATACGAGCATCGTCCAAATATCACCACACTAGAACACCTTCGTGCGAGAGTACAAACTCCCCCACTTAGAACTCCGTTCCGTAACGCATCGTCGAATAATAGCATCCCATGGAATGACCACTTATCAACATACACAACCAATATCCTCATTGGTCATAGTCCTCGAATTCTCACGAATTCGTCTTCAACAATAAATCCCGACGATAAACACATGCTCACTCTCACGAAAGAGTGACAACTAATCCAACAACTAATGCGCCAAATCGCATTATCCTAACTCCTAAAAGAGAGACGAGGTTCACCCGTCTTGCATTTCTTAATATGCGTGCCACCCAACCTTGTTCATACTAAGGATTTTAACCCATCCTTAAACACTTCGAACGAAGAGTTTACCACGATTACACAAACTTAAAACTTGCAATTCTCCGATTGCTCTAGCTTGTCGAATTCCATCTACTCACTCATGTACATAAGGGTTTCTCCCCGGTACCCTAAGTACAATGTAACCGCAACACCATCGGAGTCGAACACCACGCTAGTAGGTATGAAAGAGGCACCTAACGTTGCGTCACGTAGACTCCATTACCAACATTCATCTAGGCCAAACACTTGATCTCAAGGGTTTCATCCACCCGACGAACCTCATGGCTCATCAACTTCAACACGAAAGCGAACACGCTTTAACATCCGAACACCAAATCCCGTTTCTATGACTTGGTAGAAACATTTCTCAAACACTAAGGAATGCTTGGTTGCACCAAGTCTTACGCCCTTCGTCCGTGGATCCAAATGTCACCATAGGGTAATTTCCATTAGGAATGTCCCCTTAACAATAATACGTACGACACCATCAGAACCTTAAGGGTCTCACTCGAGCGAGCTTAACGACCCGATACCAACCAAATGCCTAAGCATCCAAAGACTCGCACAACAGAGTCAAGGTACCATACTACTCATACGCTCTAATGAGTGCAACCCGAAACCATAAACGTAAACCGTCTGCTCGCTACAGATTATCCCCAGCGAAAAATAAATTTTAGCTAAGACATACAAACACACCGCATGTTATTACTAACGAACAACATACAATAACACAGTAATAGTACCTGAAGTAACATCGTTGGGCTCCCGCGCTTCATTGTTCATCGTCGAATACTCGCGCTCCAACCTCTTAATTCGATCATCGAACGATTCAGAACACTCCGACTTTCGATGTCCCTCCTTCCGACAGATAAAGCACTTGATCGTGCTTGACGGTACACCCGTGCACTCCATTGCCAAATATCCTTGTTCCCCACACATAAAACACGTATGCACGAAACCTCCCAACTTTTTTGTCTAATTTCTAACCAACTCGGGACACTCCGCCCTTCGGTGTCCTTCTTTACGACAGTTGTAGCACCTCACGTCATCACTTCTCGGTATCGTACACTCCCAAATCTTGTGGCCCCTCACCCCACAATTGTAACATCTAGGCATACTAGTGACCGACGCTTTCTTCATTTTGCTTCCTACACCTTCGGTCGCATTACTTACTTTCGTACTAGGGTCACTTCTTGATTCGAACTTTCTCTTACCCAAAGAGTGATCACCAAGTTTTGGGGTATGAGATTCAATCCCCATAGTTGCTCCTTCGTTACCTTGAGGTTTAGGAAACCTCTTTTCTAACTCTTCCTTCACGACCTTAGGCACTTGGTCTCGGACCATCTCGGCCACTATTCCTTCGAACGACTCTTGGAGAACTTGTTTAACCTTGTCGGCGAAAATCAAGATATAGCGTTCGAACTTCGCCTCAATCCTTAATGTTAACTCATCCTTCCCCTCATGAATAGGCTCACTCGTTCTGCATCCATCTTCCGTCTTCATTCTAAAGAATGTAATCGATTAAGCAACGACCAAGTACAAACATACGTACAATCCCGACTCATCTTGCTCGGCAATCGTCTTACATCACTTGTCAAATACGATTTGCACCCGTAAAATGGTAGCTAGTCATTATTACGCGTACACGCCGTACCCATTCGTTAGTACCACGACCGCTTTGCTCGATGATATAAACCAACACAAACACAAAATATATTAATAATATCCGCATATTAATATAAACGTTAGTCCACCCATAAACTAGGACATCGACCGAATTCCCGTCCCAACCCGTAATCCTACAAGTCCTGCACAAATAAACACACACAAAAGTCTAAGTCTAGGCACCTATCTCAAGTCACCTAAATCCCTTAGACCATGCTCTGATACCACTTGTAACAGCCCAACCCGTTAACCAACCAAAAACGCAGCAAAAAAAATAAAAAAATAAAACTGAGCTGACCAGATGGGGTGCGCGGCGCGCAACCCCACCTGTTCGCGGCGCGCACAGGGCCTGGCAGCCCGCTGTCCACTTTTTCCAATTTTTGTAAAAAGATCTTTTGCTTCCCGACACTTATAGACGAAACGCTTTTCACAACCTTTTATATTATTCAAAACTAACACGTTCCAATAATAAAATGAGTTTTACGAGACCGGGCCCACATCGGCCGTTTCACGACTTTCGTACAAAATACAAGTTTTCAACCATATGATTTTTAACACAAAATAAAGACCGAGCATGACGATTGGGGATACGCTACCCAATCCTAATCAATCCAAAAGCAAGATCTTCTAAAGCAACTACGCAAGTCCACTAGTCCCCACGCTTACCCGAGCCACCGCCTCCAATGCAAATCTATAAAAATGTAAACAACGAGAGGGTAAGCTAACGCTTAGTGAATGCAATAATTATACACATACATATATAACCTACTTACTTGCAATCACATACACAATTACCTCATACACGCTAGCAATTTAAATGACATACCAACACAAGGTATAACGCTAAATCTCCAAGACCACAAGCTAGCACAAACAATAGCATATATAACTCGAATAATATAAAGTGCCACACTACAAACACATAACCATGGTTAACCAATAGTACAAGGGAATGGTACTTCGAATTTCCCATCGGTGTTCCCAACAACCGTTAGTGTACAACGAAATATATCACTAACCCCGGGGTGGTATCGATCGCCCGAACTTAAATCCCACCCGCTACGCAAAATGTAGTATCGATCGCCTGAACTTAAAACCCACACTTTACGCCCACACATAATGATATGGTATCGATCGCCAGAACTTTAAGCCCATATCATATATTAACCCGATGTGGTATCGATTGTAACGTCCTCCCAATAGGGTCTGGAAGGAACGTCACTAATATCAAAACATACCAACATATTATAATAAACGAGAACAATACTAAAGGACGAATTTAACTTTAATGAGTACGCAGCGGAAAATGAAATGTCGTTACAATGACAGGAATAACAATATCGTAAATGTTCACATGCAGAAGTAATAAATGCGATATCTCTTGATCCTATGTCCAAGTAGCATCACATAAGCAGTAAGTATAAGAGCTTGAATCAAACAGCACCTGAGACAAAACATGCTAAAGTGTCAACCAAAAAAAGGATGAGTGAAGTTCATAGGTTTAACAAAAAGTTTGTCGTTGTTTTAGACCACAAGATTTAGTTTGTAAAGTTGATCTCCCGCAGGATCAAAAAGTTATGCCAATGCGTGATATTTTGACTAAACGTTCAAGTTTGCCCCATGACAAGTTGTGTCTGTCCTTGTCGGTTTAATTTCATTATTAAGTAATACAATGACTTGGTCAAATGTATCGGGGACGTTACTCCCGATAGGCCTACCCCCAATAATTAAGCATGCCGCAGCAATTAAAAATATCACAGTAGGGACTTAGTCGGACATAGCCGGGTATAGCATAGTTTAACAGTTTGGTACTTGTGTCTAAAGTGTAAAAAGTAAAAACAGCATGTGTCTCACCCCAAGTAAAAGTAAGTAAGTTTGCTAGCAATTAAAGAGGGGCTATGAATTCACCTTAGTAAGTAGAGAGAGTGTTATTCCTCGAAATAAAGAGTTGAACGAGTGAGCAGGAAAGTCAGCCTATTGACATTTAAGAGTAGTTAAGTGTTTTGCCCATGTTTAAGTTTAAGTATGTATTTAAGTATAGTTTGTTTTACTAAGTTTCTATTCCTAGTAAGTTACTATTTTTATAAAGTTTCCATTTTTAGAAAGTTTCTTATTTTACTAAGTTTCTATGACTAAAGAGTTTCTACTTTTATCAGTGTTTTCCATTTTAGGATACTTGTCGTATTAGATAAGCTTCCAATCACTCCTTTCCCTTCGAATGGCTAATTTAGATCTAGGGGCTTGAGCCATAGGACCCTTTAAATCGGAAATCCAAACCCTCTGCCTAGAATCTCATAGAAACCATTCGTCAAGAAAGTTCGAAGATCTATACATCTCTAATACATATCCCAAAATGTTTTTATGTTACTCCGTACAATATAAGTAGTAGGTTATAGATGCTAGTAATAGTAATAGTGTATACATGTTATTTATTTTATTTTTAATTGCATATAATTTATAACATTATTTACATATTTCGGTAAAAATAATAACCGAAGTAAAAAGTAAAAAGTAAAAAGTAAAAAGTAAAAAGTAAAAAGTAAAAAGTGAAAAGTAAAAAAAATAAAAAGTAAGAAAAGAATACTTACTAGTAGTAATTCTTCAAAGAGAGAATGAGAGAAATTTTAGTGTGAGTTTGAATGAGAAATGAGGGGTATTTATACTTGAAAAAATTAGGTAAAAAGAATAAAATAATTAAAAGAAAAAGAAATATTTAATTCTTAATGGGATTTTAAAATTAAAAAGTATTAAATGTTAGGTCATGGGATAATGCACAAAATAAAATAATAAAAGTAGTTTTTCCATTAAAATTTTTAATTAAAAGTAATTTATTTATTTATTTATTTATTTATTTTTATTTATTTTAAGGATTTTTTTTTATGTAAATAAACAAATTTATTTAATATTTTTCCAAGAATATTTGTCAATAATATTTTTTTTTATTTTTTTATTTTTGTTTTATTTAATTAATAAATACAAATTTTGAATAAAAATAATAAATAATTCGGTATTTTGTATTTTTAATAATAATTATGATTTTAATTATTAAACTATAGTTTTAGTAAGTTTGTAAATATTATTACATTTATATATAATTGGATTTATTATATAGTTAAATATATAAAACATTAACTAAATAATAAAAGTGATACAAAGTTTATATACTTAGTTAAATTATGTCAAATTATATAAATTAATAATATATTATTTATTTAAGCGTACATTGTTGACTAAAAATTACTATTCGGTCAATATTTAATTGTATATAACAACCCTTAATACATATAGTCAGACATATAACCCTAGGGTTAATTCAGTAATTTAGAAGTCAAAAAGTGAGGGTTGTTACAGTACCTCCCCGTTAATAAAAACTTCGTCCCGAAGTTTTAGGTAGACTTCTCGGATGCATTAGCGGTTGAGAAGAGATGGGGATATTTCTGTTTCATTTGGTCTTCACGTTCCCAGGTATACTCGGGGCCACGTCGTGAATTCCAACGGATCTTAACAATAGGTATGGTGCTTTGTTTTAAGCGTTTAGCAGATCGGTCCATGACTTCTACGGGTTCCTCTATGAAGTGCATTTTATCATCAATGCGAATGTCATCCAAAGAAATAACGAGAGTGTCATCAGCGAGACACTTTTTAAGATTCGAGACATGAAATACGTTGTGTATGCTGTTAAGTTCAGCAGGTAATTCTAATTGATAAGCCACGGGTTCGATCCTTTCAGTAATCTTGAAGGGTCCAACAAAACGCGGACTTAGTTTGCTTCGTTTACCAAAATGAACGACGCCTTTCCAAGGGGATACTTTCAACATGACTTTGTCACCAACTTGGAATTCCAAATCTTTCCGACCTTTATTAGCATAGCTCTTCTGTCGGCTGCGGGCAGTTTCTATTCGTTTCTTAATCTGAACTATCTTTTCGGTTGTCTCGTGTATGATTTCAGGACTAGTTAACTGTCTGTCCTCTAATTCATCCCAGCACAGTGGGGATCTACATTTTCGTCCGTATAAGGCCTCAAAAGGTGCAGCCTTAATACTTGAGTGGTAACTATTATTGTAAGAGAATTCAACCAAAGGCAAATGTCTATCCCGGCCTTTGCCGAAGTCGATAACACAAGCACGAAGCATATCTTCCAATGTTTGAATGGTTCGTTCACTTTGACCATCGGTTTGCGGATGATAAGCAGTACTCATGTCGAGTTGAGTTCCAAGAGCAGATTGTAAGGATTTCCAGAATCTGGAAGTGAATCTACTGTCGTGATCGGATATTATTGATATAGGAACACCATGATGAGAGACAATTTCTTTGATATACAGTTGTGACAATCTCTCCATCTTGTCGGTCTCCTTGATCGGTAAGAAATGAGCAGATTTAGTAAGACGATCTACTATGACCCATATAGTATCATTGCCACTAGAAGTCTTGGGCAATTTAGTAATATAGTCCATAGCGATACATTCCCACTTCCACTGCGGAATATCGGGTTGTGTCAACAGACCAGAAGGCTTTTGATGTTCAGCCTTGACTTTCAAACAAGTGAGACACTTACTAACATAAGTAGCAATGTCGGCTTTCATATTAGGCCACCAGTAGAATTCCTTCACATCGTGGTACATCTTACTGGAACCCGGATGAATAGAATACCTAGTCTTATGCGCTTCATCCAAGACTAGTTCACGGAGATTACCGAAGCGAGGAACCCAAATTCTGTTGCCAAAGTACCGTGTACCATTAGCTTTCACTTGGAGTTGGTTCTCGAAACCGATAGGTCCTTTACCTTTGATAAGTGTTGGTTTAATAGCTTCCAGTTGAGCTTCGCAGATTCGTGATATAAGATTTGATTTGATTTTCAGGTTTAAGGCACGAACACGTTTAACATCGTCTTTTCGACTGAGGGCATCGGCAACTACATTTGCCTTGCCAGGATGATATTCCATCTTACAGTCATAATCGTTCAATAACTCGAGCCATCGACTTTGCCTCATATTCAGCTGTTTTTGATCAAAGATGTGTCGAAGACTTTTATGGTCAGTGTACACCGTAAACTGGGTACCATATAGATAATGTCTCCACATCTTTAATGCAAATACTATGACACCTAACTCAAGGTCGTGTGTGGTATAGTTCTCCTCGTGTTTCTTCAACTGTCTAGATGCGTAGGCAATAACCTTTTCACGTTGCATTAAAACACAACCAAAGCCTTGCTTTGAGGCATCACAGTAAACAACAGAATCGTCAGTACCTTCAAGTAAAGATAGAATCGGGGCTGTGGTCAACTTCTCTTTCAGAATCTTGAAAGCAGATTCCTGTTCTTCGGACCACTCAAACTTCTTCCCTTTTTGAGTTAGCTTCGTAAGAGGTTTGGCAAGAAGGGAAAAATCCTTTATGAATCTCCGATAATAACCGGCAAGTCCCAAAAATTGGCGAATATGCTTCGCAGTCTTTGGTATCTCCCAGTTCTGGATAGCAGTAATCTTAGCTGGATCGACATGTATTCCATTACTATCAACAACGTGTCCGAGGAATTGTACGGTTTTGAACCAAAACTCGCACTTAGAAAACTTAGCGTAGAGTTGTTCCTTTCGTAAGAGTTCAAGAATCACGCGCAGATGTTGCTCATGTTCCTTCTCACTCTTGGAGTAGATCAAAATGTCATCAATGAAAACAATGACAAATTTATCGAGATAAGGTTTGCAGACACGGTTCATGAGATCCATGAAAATGGCAGGAGCATTGGTCAAACCAAAAGGCATGACACAGAATTCATAGTGCCCATAACGAGTGCGAAAAGCAGTCTTAGGAATATCAGATTCCTTGACTCTAAGTTGGTGATATCCGGACCTTAAATCAATCTTTGAATAAACACTTGACCCTTGAAGTTGGTCGAATAGATCATCAATACGTGGCAACGGATAACGATTCTTGATAGTAAGCTTGTTAAGTTCGCTGTAATCAATGCACATCCTTAACGTACCATCCTTCTTTTTAACAAATAGAATAGGAGCTCCCCATGGGGACGAGCTTGGATGAATGAAACCTTTATCCAATAGTTCTTGGAGCTGGTTGGAAAGTTCCTTCATTTCGGAAGGTGCTAAACGGTATGGTGCTTTAGCAATAGGAGCAGCACCGGGAGCTAAATCAATTTGAAATTCAACTTGTCGAGGAGGTGGAAGACCTGGAAGATATTCGGGAAACACATCGGGAAAGTCTTTAACCACTGGTACATCTTCAATACACTTCTCTTTCGATTCGATCATCTTAACGTGGGCTAGAATAGCTGGATAACCTTTCATAAGGTATTTGTGGGTTTTATTATAGGAGATGATATTGAGATTGGAACCACTCTTTTCACCTTGGATGATGAGAGTATCTCCATTCCCCAATGGAACATTAACAGTTTTATCGTAACACATGATAGCAGCATGTAATGGACGTAACCAATCCATACCAACTACGACGTCAAAACTTCCGAGTTCGGCCATCAAAAGGTCTATCTTAAATTCTTTATCGGCTAAGATTAGGTTGCAGTTTTTATAGATTTTATCGACTTGCATGACCTTTCCATTGGCTACTTCTACTAATCTTTTAGTTTCTAAGGGTTGAGGCTTTTCAGCAAATAGGGTACAAAAATCACTAGGCACGTAACTTCTATCGGCACCAGTATCGAATAAAATAGTTGCATAACAATTATTGACAAGATATGTACCAGTGATGACCTCATCCTCATCTCGAGCTTCAGCAGTAGTAATAACAAACGCATGACCCTTCACAGCAGTAGTATTAGCTCCAGTAGCGGGATTATCCTTTTTCTTAGGACAATTCGGACTAATGTGTCCCTTCTCTCCACAAGTATAGCATGTTGGAGGAGCTTTGCCCGGAATAATAGCCTTATCCTTTGGAGGAGTTTTACACGTCTTAGCAACGTGTCCCACTTTCTTACATGATGCGCAAACAACAGTACACTTCCCCGGGTGATGCCTCTCACAATGAATACAGAAAGGATAGGAACCCTTATAATTCGACCTTGTGTTATCTGCAGGCTTCTTATTATCATTCTGAGCCGAAAGAGACTCTTTGATGATTTCCTTTAGGATTTTGTTTTCTTTTTCTAGGTTGTTTAGACGCACTTCTATCCGAGCAACATGACGTCTACTAAACTCCTTATTCTTCTCACAACTACTCTGAAGGTTGAGGATATCAGACTTTACCCTTACGTGCTCCATGTTATTACAAAATAATGGACTGGTAGCGGGTTCGGGTTGCTTTCTCTTTAGGGTTGAGTTTTCAGACGATTCTTCAATAGGCTCTTCTTCAGGTTCGTAATTTGAGAAGTCACTGTCGTAGTTAGGGAGGTTTTGAAGAGCATCCCATTCAGGAGTACTCATCGGTTTATGTACCAATGAGTGAAAAGAACCAGAGTCAGCAGAATTAGCAGGGCTTTCTCCTTGGCTTTCAGATCCTTGAGTTGGGTGAAATTCAGGAGAAGCAGGTAGAGTATCTGGACTATAGTTTGGTGAACGAGGACCACCAAAGCCATAAGGTGGACTTTGGATAGATTTTTCAGTGGTAGATCCTTTAGTATCTTCTTCGGTTGGCTTGAAGAGAGTTGGTTTATTAATGCTTGAGCTTTTCATCCTAACTTTAGGAAAGAGACTTTGATTAGCATTTTAAGCCAAGATTATCAAAGCAAGGTTGTTAAGATTATAAGGCAATCCTAAGTGCTTTAAGTCTAAGGCAGGAAAGGTTATAGTTTCCTAGATTGCTAAGGCACCCTAGCTAGCAAGTAAGGCACACATAAAGATGCAATCCTGGTTCTCTATAACAGCCTGGTTTGCTCTGATACCAATCTGTAACGTCCTCCCAATAGGGTCTGGAAGGAACGTCACTAATATCAAAACATACCAACATATTATAATTAACGAGAACAATACTAAATGACGAATTTAACTTTAATGAGTACGCAGTGGAAAATGAAATGTCGTTACAATGACAGGAATAACAATATCGTAAATGTTCACATGCAGAAGTAATAAATGCGATATCTCTTGATCCTATGTCCAAGTAGCATCACATAAGCAGTAAGTATAAGAGCTTGAATCAAACAACACCTGAGACAAAACATGCTAAAGTGTCAACCAAAAAAAGGATGAGTGAAGTTCATAGGTTTAACAAAAAGTTTGTCGTTGTTTTAGACCACAAGATTTAGTTTGTAAAGTTGATCTCCCACAGGATCAAAAATTTATGCCAATGCGTGATATTTTGACTAAACGTTCAAGTTTGCCCCATGACAAGTTGTGTCTGTCCTTGTCGGTTTAATTTCATTATTAAGTAATACAATAACTTGGTCAAATGTATCGGGGACGTTACTCCCGATAGGCCTACCCCCAATAATTAAGCATGCCGCAGCAATTAAAAATATCACAGTAGGGACTTAGTCGGACATAGCCGGGTATAGCATAGTTTAACAGTTTGGTACTTGTGTCTAAAGTGTAAAAAGTAAAAACAGCATGTGTCTCACCCCAAGTAAAAGTAAGTAAGTTTGCTAACAATTAAAGAGGGGCTATGAATTCACCTTAGTAAGTAGAGAGAGTGTTATTCCTCGGAATAAAGAGTTGAACGAGTGAGCAGGAAAGTCAACCTATTGACATTTAAGAGTAGTTAAGTGTTTTGCCCATGTTTAAGTTTAAGTATGTGTTTAAGTATAGTTTGTTTTACTAAGTTTCTATTCCTAGTAAGTTACTATTTTTATAAAGTTTCCATTTTTAGAAAGTTTCTTATTTTACTAAGTTTCTATGACTAAAGAGTTTCTACTTTTATCAGTGTTTTCCATTTTAGGATACTTGTCGTATTAGATAAGCTTCCAATCACTCCTTTCCCTTCGAATGGCTAATTTAGATCTAGGGGCTTGAGCCATAGGACCTTTTAAATTGGAAATCCAAACCCTCTGCCTAGAATCTCATAGAAACCATTCGTCAAGAAAGTTCGAAGATCTATACATCTCTAATACATATCCCAAAATGTTTTTATGTTACAATATAAGTAGTAGATTATAGGTGCTAGTAATAGTAATATTGTATACATGTTATTTATTTTATTTTTAATTGCATATAATTTATAACATTATTTACATATTTCGGTAAAAATAATAACCGAAGTAAAAAGTAAAAAGTAAAAAGTAAAAAGTGAAAAGTAAAAAAAATAAAAAGTAAGAAAAGAATACTTACTAGTAGTAATTCTTCAAAGAGAGAATGAGAGAAATTTTGGTGTGAGTTTGAATGAGAAATGAGGGGTATTTATACTTGAAAAAATTAGGTAAAAAGAATAAAATAATTAAAAGAAAAAGAAATATTTAATTCTTAATGGGATTTTAAAATTAAAAAGTATTAAATGTTAGGTCATGGGATAATGCACAAAATAAAATAATAAAAGTAGTTTTTCCATTAAAATTTTTAATTAAAAAGTAATTTATTTATTTATTTATTTATTTATTTTTTATTTATTTTAAGGATTTTTTTTTATGTAAATAAACAAATTTATTTAATGTTTTTCCAAGAATATTTGTAAATAATATTTTTTTTATTTTTTTTATTTTTGTTTTATTTAATTAATAAATACAAATTTTGAATAAAAATAATAAATAATTCAGTATTTTGTATTTTTAATAATAATTATGATTTTAATTATTAAACTATAGTTTTAGTAAGTTTGTAAATATTATTACATTTATATATAATTGGATTTATTATATAGTTAAATATATAATACATTAACTAAATAATAAAAGTGATACAAAGTTTATATACTTAGTTAAATTATGTCAAATTATATAAATTAATAATATATTATTTATTTAAGCGTACATTGTTGACTAAAAATTACTATTCGGTCAATATTTAATTGTATATAACAACCCTTAATACATATAGTCAGACATATAACCCTAGGGTTAATTCAGTAATTTAGAAGTCGAAAAGTGAGGGTTGTTACATCGATCGCCCGAACTTAAAACCCACATCGAATCTCGTACAAGTAAATACATTATATACACACATGTATAATCATTCCACTCACCTTGTCGCCTTGATGAAATGCTACCGAATAATCCGCAACTCGCCGATGGAATGTACCTATTCCATTATCACAATTACAACAACACACTTAAAGTGGATTTACAAACCAACTCAAATCGACACTTAGTGCAATTTTGACCAATTGCACTTCCAAACACAAACGCGCCCAAACTAACCAATAATCACTAACACAAGTGAAAATGGTCTTAATATGCTAAATGAACCCAATCATATGTGTTGAACACTTATCATTCTCAAAATCACCCAAAACCCTAATTTTGACTCATTTCAAAATTAGTCTTTCAAATACACAATAATGAGTTCTAACACTTCCATAATCACTAAACCTAGTGATTAAACCCAATTACAAGTCCTAATCATGGCCCATTTGTTCACCAACCCAAAACCCACCAACAACAACAATAAACCCGATTACAAGCATCAATAAACTCACTTCAAGAGTTTAAATGGGTTTTTCTACAAATCAAGTTCAAACCCTAACTTCGAATATCTAATCAAATAATGAAATTCGGAGTTAGAACTTACCACAACTACCAAAACGTAGCTAGGAACGAGGTGAACAACTTTGACACCCGAGCTTTTGATCAATTCGAACTCCTTTTTCACCAAAACCCCAAATCTCTCTCTAGAAATATCCCTCTCTCTCAAAGATACTTGAGAGTGTTTGTGGATGTGAAATATGATCCAAAAGTGGATCCAACCCAGCTGATAAGGCCTGAGATCCGGCCTCAAGTGAAAAGACCAAAAAGCCCCTCAATTAACTTAAAATAGAAAAAGATAGAATTCTATCGCAGACCACGTGCGCGGCGCGCACACCTTATGGTGCGCGGCGCGCACCCATGTCTGGGCAGATTCTGACCTTTTAACTTTTACATTATGCTTCACTCACTAAACGTACATCATTATAACTCTATGTACCATAAATATTTGGGTGTTACATAATAACAAAGTTTGCTTAAGAAATAAATATTTATATTTTTAATAAAAATTATTACTAATAACAAATGCCTCTTGTAATTTCTTTAAAAATTAAAGTGCAATTATTTAATAAAAGTTGTACGGAGTACAATATACTTCAAAGTTTGTATATGTGTTCATGGGCTTTTTTAAAAAGATTGTACAATTTGTTTTATAGATTGTACATATGATAAGAGGAATGTTTTATTATAAGGTTGTACATAACGTTTCAAATATTATACATATAGTCATGAAGGTGTTTTATGATAAGATTATACATAACGTTTCTCATATTGTACATTCGTTTAACATGTTTTAATTTTTATTAATATAATTAGTTACTTTAATGACATCGTCATGGAAGTCTTAGAATTTTTTTTAATTTTTAAATTATTTTTATACCTAGAAATTATTTTTTTATGACATCATTAAATTAGAAATTTAACAGATACTATAGATGTATGCAAGGTTGCAAAATTCGCTATTCAGAGATTAATCGGTAAGGACTTTAGAAGGATTAATCGGTAATTCGGGGTTTAATCGGGGGTTAATCGGATTGTACTTTATACATTTAAATATTAAATAAAAATAAATTTTAACATAATTTTCTAGAATTATTAATTTTGCTCTTAACGGATTGCTCTTAAAAATGATTAATCGGGGATTAATCGGCGAGTAATCGGGTTTTTTACAACATTGGATGTATGTACTAGTGTATGCTGATCATAAACTCTTATCTATAATCTATATTAAAATTCTAAAATGATGATTTTATTATTAGGCTAATTTCTTTATTAAAAACAATCAAAAAATAAAATAAAAAAATCTTAGCATGATGGATGATGTCATTAATCTAAATAATTTTTAATTAAAATTAAATCTTATTAATTAATTATTATTATTAAATCTTATTAATACTTATTTTAATTATTAAAATTAAATAATTTTGAATTATTTTAATTAATTATTTTGAATTGAGTACGAGAAGTTGTAAAAGTTAGGCAGAAGGAAATCAATTCAAAATTTATATTTTACTTTACACTTTTAAAATAAAATGACAACCAATATTATCTCTTATGATTGAATGTGGATTGTTTAATATGCATTTTAGGTGTTTGATGAAATGTTCAGCTGACGAGTTTTTTAGTCGGACCCTGTAGTTTCACGGGTCATTAAACTAAATGACTTTAACATTTTCGTTCACTTAATACCTAAAACATATTATTAAACAAACCCGTGATTCAACGGGCCATTTCACCAGTTAGTTTCTAAAACTTTAGGAATTTTTAAAATAGACATGGACAAAAAAGGTATATACGTACTTATTACTTATGTAGGACTTAAATAAAATCAAACATGCTCTAATTGTGTTACGCGGGATAGGGAATATGGGCCTAAAACGGGCTTTCAGTTTTAAAATCCTAGGGCTGCTATTGCAAATCAGTAAAAAAAAAAAAAAAAAAAAAAAACCCGCAACGCAATTGTTTTTCAAAGTGTCAACGCCCGGAACAAAATAAATAAATAACCCTGATTACAACTTCATTCATTCATATATCCAAAACCTAAACAAGATCAATGTCGATTGACTACATCCCTTTTGATATCCAAACAGAAATCTTAAAAAGACTTGGTGTCAAGTCTTTAATTCGATTCAGATCCGTGTCAAAAGCATGGAAGTCTTTGATCGATAGCCCAAAGTTTGTTGCTAGTTACGGCATCGACCGCATTCAAACCCATCATATACTTATACCGTACCTAAGAGTGCCAACTTTTATGTATATGTCCTTTGTTGATCATGATGACACTTTCTTGTTTGATCAAACTAATGTTCGTGTGCTTCCAACAGAACATAATATTTGTGGTGTCAGAATACTCGGCAGCTCCCACGGCTTGTTCTGTTTGGATTGTGATACTAAATGCGATGGTGGTTTCAAGAATATGTACATTATTTGGAATCCGTCAATTAGAAAATCGGTTAGTATATTGACGATCCTGGATCGTTAATTCGTATATCGTATATTGATTATTCCCCTGATTTACCTAAAGTATATTTTGGCGTTTGTCCTGTCACTCGTGACCCTAAACTTGTTAGAATTACCATATGTGATTTGAAGTGGCTTGTAGATATTTATACAGTAAGTTCAGGCAGCTGGAGGAAGATTACTAACAATCTGCCACGTGGAACAATTGAAGATTGTTCGGATAATGTAGTTACAGATAAGATTATCTACTTGTATGCTGTTGACACGACTATTGATACGAAAGTTATCGTTGCGTTTGATTTGACAAGTGAAGAATTTACTATAATTGGGATCCCAAATCATATAACACATCTTAAGATCTTCAAGCTAAGAGACACTCTTGTGTTTCATGAATATGACAAACTAGTCTGTGAAGTATGGATGTTGAACAATGATGTGTCAAAAACGTTTACAAAGCTATACAAGATTACGACATCGTTTCTATACAAGGTTAAGGGATTCACAAATAGTGGCACACCTATAATTGAAAAAATGGGAGCCGATTACTTGCCGGATGGACTTTATGTATATGAACCCAACTCAGAATGTGTCACTAAGATTGTGATTGAGGAAGCAGGATATGAACTCGAGCGGTATGGATACGATGTATATACATACCATGAAACACTACTTTTGCTTGATC